>NC_133665.1:89469494-89671678 GCF_037893015.1 Macrotis lagotis
ACACACACCTATAAATCATATACATATGAAACAAATGAGAACTTCCTTATAGATGTGGGCTTGATTGGAAAATCAATATACTTCAAACTCCTACTCCCACCTTCTCACTCTTTCCTAATTTGAACTTTGAAGTTTAAAGGAAGCAAACTAAATTTAGGAGAGTGTAGGGGACTGTAGGGGAAGAATGTAGGGGCTATGTCTCTTTCACTCTCTTTATATATTATATATCTACATATCAAATGTCTCTGTGTATATATGTATGGGCATATATATATATATATATATATATATATATCTATATATTTATGTGTATGTATTTACTTTTTTCCCCAAATACTCTCCTTCTAATGCTCACCCACACTGGCAGCTTCACAGCTTGAGAGCTGTCCAAAAAAGTGGCAGATCTTGGCTGAAACACACAGCCTTAATGTTTGTTTCTCATTTGGAGTTAAACCCAGTTTATTACAATTCTCAGTGTGAAACTACCCTGCCTGCCAGACTGGGGTTCTATGGCTACCTTGTTGCGTCAAAGACAGGACAGCATAGTAACGGAAACTTCAGGGCGGGCAAATGTTGCCATCATGTTGTAAATTGTGTCTGCCTTTGCTTTCCTTTGGGGCCCTATTCAGAAACTGCCTGGTTTATTTTAGAAAAGAAAACAGCTAATGAGAGAGTGAGTTTAAAAAATAAAAACATTGCCTTCTTCTTTGATGGAATAATAATAAATGGGGTGCTAATCCCTAAGTGGGAGTGGCCTACTGTTGTGGGTAAAGATTTGGCCTTGTAGAGAGGAAGACCAGGGTTCAAGTTGTGTCTCTAACAGTGCTTTATGTGTGAACAGGAGTTAAGTCACTTAGCCTCAAATGCCTGGGCCACTTTCTAAGTTTATAAACTCCAGAGGATTTGTCCATTCATAAATGAAGAGAAGGTTTCCACACCAGTAGTTACTAGAATTGATGAAACATGAGAGTTGACTTCCCTTTCCTCAAACTACCCCCCCATCCCTCAATAGAAAAGAAATCCACAAATAATCAAGTTGCACTTTAGGAAAACTTTCATTTTCCTAATCATTCATAAATTGACTAAATCTTCCTTAAGGATCATTTTCAGCATGCTGGTTCTTCCTAGGTCCTACCTCCAAAGTGGTAATATACTTCTTTCACAAGTTAATTTCTGTATAGCAAAGGAGACCTCTTTGGGTAAACTATAACCAATGGGAACAAAGTAAACTTTTAATGTCCTCTAGACCAAACACATCCAACAAGAGATTTCTGAAAATTCAGAAACCAGCATCTAGTCTATTTAAAGTGTTTTGCATATGCTAAGTGCTTAATAAATATTTACTATTTGTGTTGTTGGTCCTTTTTTATCATGAATCCTCTGGAATTAGGGTTAGTCATTATAATGACCATAGTTCCAAAGACTCCTAAAGTTGGTTGTCTTTTACAATATTGTGATTCTAAATATTGTTCTTTCTGTATCTCATAGGGTCTTCTCAGGTTTCTCTTCCATCTCTCCTTATAGCATGATAGTATTCTATCACATTAATATGCTATAATTTGTCCAATCATTCCTCAGTTCTTTGCTATTTCAGAACTGCTAGAATTGTTTTTGTTCACATTTCCTTTTTCTCTTTGATATCTTTACTAATGGTATTATTGGGTTAATAGTTATTTGTAAAATATCACATTTCACTACTTCTCTTTGATCATACAAGACTACTGGTGGATGTCTTTTAACTCAGTTTCCCCACTCTGCTATTTCCTTTATGAATGGGGAAAGCTTCCCACCTGGTTGATTATGAGATTGACTATGCAACTTTATGAATAATGTCGAGCTCTATTACATAACTCTTATTCCAAAAGGCATCTCTGACTTTTACTTGAAATCAAACAGAACTAGTGGGATTTTCTTCTGGTATGCTTAGTATACTTAGTATACTTAGTATAGGTCAATCTGAATAGTTTTGCCATAGTGCTTTTACTATCACTCCTTGATCTTTCTTTCATGGCACATTTCTATGATTATAGCAGGAGAACTCCAAAAGTTCTTGGACCCTCTTTATTTTATATTATTCTGAATTTATGACCATTAAACTTGTTAAAGTTTCTAATCTATGTGACTAGAGAAAAATTAAACTTTCTAATCTATGTGACTAGAGAAAATCAGTTCTTAGACATTGCCATCTCCTTGCTTGTTGGTTTAGTTACATATTCATGTACAAGGTTATGTCCATATAGATGATATGGAATAAAATATATCCTCAAAAATGGGAATATGATAAAGATGTGATGTGATAAAAATTTGAAATGTAACTAATTCATAGATTTCAGTTTAGGAAAAAAATGAGATTTGACTATTTATAAATATGGCTGACTTCCAAATGTTTTCTGTTGGGTAAAAGAATATAGTTAAGGACTCTTGATAACTGTAATATTAGTAGACTTAGAAATTTTGCTGTTGTGCCAGTGAAAACAATAACAAAAGACTAATTAAGAATAATGATCCTGAATCACATATTTTAAATTTGATCTCAGAGGTAATAGATAATATGAATGAAAGAACTAGAGTGAAGAATTGGATCTCTTTTAATCTCCAGATATTTAGCCATTAAAAATGCCTACTATTTGGTCTTTGGATATAATATAACTTGTCTATAAGAAACTCAAATTGGACTAAGGTTCTTATATATAGAATTACTTTAATTAGTTATAAAGAACTTATTAATGACTTTTTTTCTGTTTGAGGTCTCTGATTAATATCAAGAGAAAAGAAGGGTTTATTCTACAGGCAAGCACTCAAGAATTTTTTTAAAGACCTTCTTTAGCTTATAGTTAGTATTATCTATGAAATGCATACCAAGCAAAGATGGAAAGAACAAATGAAAGATGCAAAACAAAACTTTTTAAATTCAGATGTGTTATAGATAGCTTAATTTGATATTTCTTCTACAAGCCTGTTGTTCATAAGATTAACTACTTCAGATTTTCCCTTGTTTTCACTGTATGACCCATTTAATGGAAGGTCAATAGGATTAGGTTTTGTAAGACCTATTAAATTATATTGTCTTATTACTAACCAGTTTAAGCATCATTAGCTAGGAAACTTCCATGAGTGGTTTGGGACTTGGCAAGTTGATTTACTGGGGAAAAAAATACCTTTGCAAAATCTATGAAAATGAAGTGGAAGGCCCATTCCAGATACTATTGACAATAAACACCCAGTTAAAGACAACAATGTTGATTCAGGTATGCATACTTCTGAGTCTGAGTGGTGCAAGGAAGACAATTTATGGACTTTGGTTTAGGACAGACACTTTTGACAAAGAATTTTCTAGGGAAAATGTTTCCCAGAAGTAGATGATTTCATGCAATAGGCAGCTAAAACTAAGCCAAGAAAACAAAAAGTCTATTATTGAAATGTAAATTAAGATTCAAATTTGTTCCCTGTCCTTTTTTGTCTTTCCAATTGTAGTTATGTTTATTGCCTATTATTTATAACAGTTCATCAATGACTTATTTAGAACACATTGGAAAATTTAATTCAGTTCCTCTTTGTTAATTTCTTGCAAAATTGTTAATTATATATATCAATCTGTGCCTGAGAATACCTTAGAGCTTCACACAAAAGTCTACTCTTGAGGTCTGGTTTCTCACCTCTACATTTCTCACCAAATAATTACAGATACTTAAATCAATAGTACTAGAAGTTCTATCTACTATGAGTTTTGGGAATTATTTTGACCTTCCAATCTTGTTAAGAAGTTTTTTTCAGACTGTTGTTTATTTTTTTAATCTTTGTCAAATTTATTATGGCATGCACAAATAACTTTCCCAGCACTGTGAATCTTTGGATAGTGATTAAAAAAAATTATATATGTGCATGTATACATATGTGTGTACATATGGAAATATGTGTCTTATATACATATATGTACATACGCCTATGTACACAGATATGCACAGGACCAAAACTGGAATTTTAAGAGAACATAATTGATGCCATTTTGTGCTATATTTGCTGTTATTTTATAAATGTACTGAATGTCTTCTTTACTACCCTCTTTTCCCCAATTATTTTACTACGGTTACAAAAGAAAACTCATATGACTTCAAATAATTCCCCAGAACTTTATTCCATCCAAACACTTAGTAGGAGTTTAAGAAATGTTAATTATCTGATTGACTTATAAAGACAGTAAATAGTGTCAAAGCTACACTAAAGTAATTTGTAACATTTTTAAGCATTTTGTTTCTCTTTTGCTAAAAACATATCTGCTAAAAATTGGATTGGACTGCCTTGGGTCCCAATGGAAGGCTATAAGTGAGGTTGGATGACCATTTTTAGGACATGTAGAGTAAATTCTTTTGAGGGAAAGGGTTGGACAAGATAACCACTGAGATACTTTTCAACCATGAATTTATCTTGGTTCTTTGATTCCTAAGAAAGCTCAGACAAGCCATTTTATTTAACCTCAGCTTTTTCATCTATATAAGGAGTGTACTGGACTTGATAAATTTCCAGTTCTCAGACATAGGAACTTGGGTCTACAATAGCTACATAAGACCTTAATTATTCCACTCATGGTTCAGATTAGGTTAAGGAGACAAAGGACCCCATCTATATGTTCCTCCCTTAAATTTGGATTTAGAGTTACTTAGATAAGAATTTTCCATTGTTAGAGACCTACCTAACTGAAGATTATGCTGACTCAGAGTTGTGATTTGCTATTATACCAATTTGACTAGACAATTTTTAGATTCTCATTCTGTGAAGATATTCACTAAATAAATCTATCCCCAGATATCAAAAATAGATTCTAATATATTAATTTTATTGGCTATCTCTGCCTTGTGCTACCTCTTCTCTGGCAATTATCCTTAACTCTCTTCTCATTTCCCCCTCCCCCTGTCCAAGGCTTTGACCCTATTTCTGAAATGCCAGACTCTTGAAAACTGAGTTTTGCCTCATTTTGCATGGAAAACATGCCACTCCACTTACTGGACATCTTCTTGCTTTCCTATTTGTCCCCTTTACTTACATCCTCTCATATGTGATTTTTTTCACTATTATAATATAAGATGCTCGAGGGAAGAAATTATCTTGTATATATACATATATGTAGTGCTCCACATCTAGTAAAAGCTTAGTAAATGAATAATCTCTATCAAAGGAAAATACAATCTGCCATTTGTAGAGGTTAAGGTTGATATGATAATCAATAATAAATAAATACCTTGTGCCTCTGTTGTTTTCTTTTCCCAGTCATCCTGTATATTTAAATGCAATTAAAGTAATAACTATTTAGCCTTGAAAAATTTTAAACATTGAAATCATGTTTACTGAACCTGGTAAAAATGGAGTTTTTGTTTACTCTTTTGTTTCTAATAATAGAGATTGCTTCTAGGGTTATTTAGTCTTAAATAATACAAATAAATAGAATTGTTCTTTATTAGCCATTTATTAGATTTTCAATCTAAAATACACACAAACATTCACATATACATAAGCATGTGTGTGTGTGTGTGTGTGTGTGTGTGTGTGTGTGTGTGTGTATGTGTGTATTTCCAGAATAAAAGACAATATGAGTCTAGAGTCTTTCTATACTTCAAACTCAGGTCTTCCATGATGAATCTGAAAGTCAAAACTGAAAGTAACTCATCATAGTCCAACCACCTGCACAAAAATTCTTTCTCTTAGAGCAGTTTTCAGATATTTCAATCTAAAAAGTTACTGAGTCCTGATATTAGACTGCTCACGTTCAAAGCTGCAAGTGTATATTTCATTTACACATGAATTCATAAATAATACTATTATTTTTATCATTATTGTTATTATTATTGTGCCTGAGTTAGAATGAGCAGTTCATTGCAGTGATCCAAGAAGATACCCAAGCCCAAGAGTTTGATTATCCTGGGATAAGTTGATTATAAAACCCGAGGGATCTTCTAAAAACTATAATAAATGACCACTTATTACAAATTTACATGAACTGGGATGAATGAGTTTATATTACATTACATTCAATAATCCTACAAATATTTACTAAATACAAAACATCTAGTAGACATTTCAGTGGGCACCCAGGAAGCTAAAATAAAATATAATTATAATCTTTAAGGAGCTTATGGTATAATAGTTAAGATATGGTATTGTCAGTCCTTTTGTATATTTAACTTTCACAACTTTAAATAGTCACATGATCTTCTTACTAGCCTCATTTTCATTTTAGCATTGACAGCTGGGTTTATTTGCTGCTTTGTGAAGTAGAGAAAAAAATGAGAGGTTCAATGTGGAGCAACCCAATCTTTGTAGAGTAAGGAGTTCCCCATGAATTTGTTGAATGTTTTCATTGTTTATCTTTAAAACTAAGTTCTGGGCTCAACTTTACCCCTAAAGCATAATGTAAATCCTTTAGGTAGTAAGGTGATGTATGAAGGACCTTGCAGGGATTGTTGTCTTCTGACAGAATCAATTAAAATCCCAATAACCTCTCCCTTGATTTTCAGAGGGTGGCCAGGGTAGGGAGGTTTACAGCAGTATAATATATAGTCCAATGCCCATAGACTACCACCCAAAACAGTGGAAGATAAGATTTTAATTAAAAAATGTTTTGTATTAAGAATTTTATTGCTGTACAGTATTTATAGTACAGTCATGAAAAGTGAATATTGTTTGAAAATAAATTTAATTGAGATGCTAGCACAAAAAATCTCAGAATTCTATGAAACTACTAGTAAGAAAAATTGTTTTGCATGTTATCAATTTTATTTTTATACATTTCATTTTATGGGTTATTTCATGGCTATTCTATTAGAAAAATGAATATTATCAGAATTAATATAACTTCCCATAGTTTCAATGTATTAACATTAACATTTTTCCAACTCTTTTCTCAGAATATAAGTTCCATGAAAGTTGAAGATTGACTATTTACACACAACAAGGGGGAAGGTGACAGGGATGAAAAAGATTCAGAAAAATATTCTAGGAAAATTTAAGAAGAAGAAGGATCACTATTCCATTGAGAGCAATAGGGGAAAGTTTATATGGAGAAGATGGCTCAGAAACCAAACCTTAAGGACAGGACACCAGGGAGGGGGTGATGGTGAACTCGTGTGTAAGTATGTGGAATGACCTGTAAGAATGAAAGCTAGAAAGGAAGGATGAGAATTCAATTTTTGCTGGAATGCAGAGGCTATGGACTGGAGGATTGAAAGCCTTACAGAGCATCAGTACCCACACAGAGTCCTTTATAAATGATAAATTGTAAGTGGTATTAACCAAGGCTCTTTAAAAAAAAATAATATTTTGAGTTCCCTCCCTCCCTGCTCTCCACTCCCTGAGATGATAAGCAATCAGATATGGATTATACATGTGCAAAACTTTCCATATTAATAATTTTATATAAAAATGATTTGAATAAAAGAAAAAAATGAAAGAAAGTGAAAAATAGAATGTTTCAGTTTTTATTCAAACGATATCAGTTTCTTTCTATGGAGGCAGATAGTGTACTTTGTTATCAGTGCTTTGGGAATTGTCTTAGATCAATATATTGCTGAAAATAGCTAAGTCATTCACAGTTTTCACCAAGCAAGTTGTTACTCTGTGCAATATTCTTCTGGTTCTGTTCACTGCCCCAGCATCAATCCATGAAAGTCTTTTTTTATAAAGATTTTTCTGAAATTATTCTCCTTGACACTTTTATAGCACAATAATATTCCATTTCAATTATATACAACAGCTTGTTTAACAATTTCTCAATAGATAGAGATCCCTTAGATTTCTTAGCCACAACAAAAACAGTTGTTATAAATATTTTTGTACAAATGGTTCTTTTTCCCTTTTTTGGATATCTTTAGGATATAGACCTGGCAGTGATATTGATGTATCAAAGGAAATAGATTCAAATTTCAATCTAGCATAGTTGGATCAGTTCACAACTCCATCAACAATGCATTAGTGTCCCAATTTTCCTACATTCCCTCCAATTTCCTTTTTTGGCATATTTGCCATACTGAGAGTTTGAGTATTTTAATTTGCATTTCTCTAAACAATAGTGATTTAGAGCATTTTAATATGACTATAGATAGCTTTGATTTATCTGAAAAACTGCCTTGCATATCCTATATATCAATTGGGAAATGACTTGTATTTTTATAAATTTCACTCAATTTGGTATATATTTGAGAAGTGAGGTCTTCATCTGAGATACTTGTTGCAAAACTCCCCTCCCCTGTATTCTGCTTTCCTTATAATTTTGTTTCCAATCGTTTTGTTTTTACAAAAACTTTTTAATTAAAAAAATCAAATTACTTATTTTTCATTTTGTAAAACAAATACTCCTTTAATTTTTTTAAAATTTGACTTTTAACTTAGGAAATAACAGAAGTATTTCCATAGAAAAATAGAATAAAATAAAATAGAAACTTTAAAAAATAGTAATTCAACATCAACTTTTTAGGTATAGCAATGCAGTATTGTAAGAACTTATTTTCTCCTATTATCGACCTTGTACAATTTAAAGAGTTTTAAATGATTGAGTGACAAGACTGGAAATTGTGAAGATCGCCCTCACTCAGTAGACACTTTACTTAATTCAATGGTTTGTACAGTTCTGGTTCTGATTGAATGGTCAGAATTTTCTAATTCAAAAGTTGAATATGGAACAACCCTTTTGAAAGTCAGCTATCTTCAAAATTTGTCAGCTAGACCATCTCTCCTACAAGTGTTATAAAATTTTCAGTTAAACTTTCATAATGTTATCCTAATTGTGAGGTGGGGCAATTGAACTATGGGACAAGAATGCAGGAGCTGCTGTCAGTAGCTCCAATGAAGGCACCAAATTCTCTTTTTATTCTTTGAATAGCTGTGGGCATCGGATAAAAACAGGAGAGGACGATCCTAGGTCTTTTGAACTGGTGTCTAGACTGCCCACTGTATAACAGTATTAGAATTGGAAGGAGGAAGAACAAGAGTACAGGGAATCCTTTTCCTGGCAGAGTAATAAACTATGAAGAATATGATTATTTGAATGGTTCTCCTTTATATCTGTATGTGTGTTCTTCTGTCTCATCAGTATTCCTGGGGCAGTGATTCAGTTTCCTGACATGGGACTGTCCAGGTTTCACAGGCATATAGCAATGAGGTCAGCACAATGGTTCTGTAGAACTTCAGTCTGGTAGTCAGTCCAGTTCTCTCATACTTCTCTCTCATTCTTTCATTTGAAGCCTCCCAAAAGGGTACTGCACTCTGTGAGGAAGGCAGAATTGAAGCAGCTCAAAGGAAGCACGACATCTGTAGGTTTAGAGTACCCACCTCAGGTGTTCACATGGACTATTTATGCCCCATGTGGTAGAGCATTCCAAGCTCGTATTGGTATGATCGGCCACATTTGGACACAGACTACAAATTTGTCTCAAATGTAGTGATGTCATTTTGGTCTTCTTTGATAATGAAGGACCAGAACCATTCATGGGGAAGCTTTGAGTATTTAGAATATGCTATTAAAGTATCTGAGGTCTGAGACAACAGAAAACATTGAAAGCTTTGTTCAATTACAGCTCTAAATCATTTAATCAGTGACAGTCAAATCTTTGACTCCACCATATGAGCCCTTACCTACTTTTCTGAGGAATACATATGTCAGAAGTTATAGGATTTCACAATCCATTTATTATGTCTCAGGACCCTGATACATAATATTATGAGGGGATGTTGCTTCCCATTTTTTCCTCTTTTTCTTTCTCTTTAAATATTTAAAGATTAAAACTTATTATCACAGGAAACAAGGACTGAAAATTAAAGTTTGTGGCTTATTGCATCTATCCAAACCACATGACCAAGTCAATTCATTTCAAAATATTTAGCAATATGTGGAATCATCATGTAAATGACTGGTTAAACCAAAATTACAGAATTATTTAATGTTTTTGATGCCTTGATGACAAGGTTTTTAAAAATATTTTTTGTCTAGCATCCATACTCCCAGTCATTACTTCTGTACATGAAGTCAGTTTATATGACACACTATTGGTAACAGTAAAATAATTCTTTTCTCCTTTATAGTTGCTTTTCTTAATTATTAACAGGATAAAGAATTATATCATTATTTTAGTTTAGTTTTTAAGGTGATGATTTTGATAACCTAAAGGAAAAAAGAATTTGCTACTAATGTCTTCAAAATAACTGTCCATTATTTGGAAGATTCCCTTCCTTCCTTCTTTCTCATATATAATCACTTAAATTAGATATTTGGAAGATAACATGTTTGGAAATGATTGCTTAACTTATTAGAGGTTGGTATTAGACATTTTTTGGGTTGAAATGTTTAGTAAACCATAAATTTTTAATATTTGACATACAATTTTATAGGGTATGTAGATTTATTTCATTTTTCTATCTGTTTTCAGCTCCAAAAAGAAACTAAGAATTTCATGAGTCATTAAATAAGGGAAGATATTTAATAGAAGAAAGCATAACCCTCTTAATATCACTAGCTTCCTTAAAGAACAGTCTAAGTATGTCTCTTAAATGAGAACTTTCTTGATTCTCTCTAATTTTTAAATACTTACTACCTCTTGAAATGATCTCATTATTTTATAAATATTATATAATCATGCTTGCATGAATTTTGAGAGTAGAGATTGATTTATTTCTGTTTTTACATCCCAGTATTAAGTATAATACATTGGACATGTTAAGCACTTAGTAAATAAGATATTTGTGTATGTATATCTATCTATTATTTTCTAGAGAGATCTATTTGAAAATCAGCAAAATTGTGTGTCAAGGAGTCAGTCCAACAACCATTTCACTAATGCTAGCTCACTCATTCCTCATGATTCATATTTATTACTATTTTCATTGACTTTTATCCTATTCAGAAACAAATGACTCATGAAAAGATAAATCTACCTGGCCCCAGATATTTTCAACTGAACTTCAACCAAAAAGTTTTTGTTGTTGTAATGTATCAGGTTCTCAAACACAGTCCTAGAGAGATGGAACTTTCCTTAAAACTAATCATCTTTATCAAATTAGACCTGTATCTCCATCACTGTGGTTAGGGAGCAAAGAAAGTAAAATAGCTGGTTGACAGAAGGCAAGGGATTTTTAAAGTCACTTCTTATTCTTCAAACTGCCTTCTTTCCCTATCAATCCACTTGATAATTCCCTCCAATGTCCATTCTCTCTCTTCTTCTTTGTCCAATGAGTTAGTTCAAGTTCAGTCAACTGACCAACAGAGCTATGGAAATCTTGGATGGTCAAAAAATGGAGTTAATATTTAGGAAATCTGAGACAGAAAGATGGAGGATTAGGAGACCATGATCAGAGGAAATAGATCACATTGATGAGTGATGTTAAGATAAACAGTGTAACCATGCTTTCCCATGCCCCCTCTAAAGTTATAAAGACATGGAGATGATGCTTGAACAGTACAGGACTGGCATCAGATTCTATCAGAATAAGAGCTAAATCAGTGAAGATTCAAATCATTTGAGGGAATCCAGAAGTGTAAAAGTAAAAACCATGACGGTTAAAAAAATCTACCTTTCTTTACCAGGACCATTCAAGAAATTTGACTGAAAAATATTATAGTGAATTGCTAGCTTCTTTTCCTTACTCTCTTAGAAGTTAACATTATTCTTCAAAATTATAAGTGTGGATTCTTTCCATCAATATAGAAAACTCCTTCATACCTTATTACTTAAACTTTGTGAGTTCCTATGGCTAAAAAAATCAGTTATTGGTATGATTCCTTGTGATGAGCCTCTCCATTATTAAGTTTGTATTTTGGGGTATATAGTACAGCTAAATAAATAATCCATCATTTTGAAAGAATACACAAGAGTTTGCAGTCTGTTGGGAGAGCTCCAAAGTGTGGTTATAGTGCAGTGGAGAGAGCACTGGACCTGGAATCAGAAAGACTTGAGTTAAATCCAACCTCAGACTTTGCTATATGACTCTGGGCAAGTCACCTCTTTTTGTCTGAGTTTCTTAATCTGTAAAATGAACTGGATAAAGAAATTGACAAATTCCTCTACTTTCTTTACCAGGAAAATCACCCAAAAGGTCACAAAGAGTGAAATATGAATGAACAAATTTTATAGTGAAGTAAATCTTTGTAATTTCTCTGGTTTATGGGAATCCTTACCTAAGTATTATTTACTCTTGTTTCTTTTCAATAAAATAAATTCTTTTGATACTACATTCAAATTATGAGCTCTATCTTACTAATTTATTTCTTTATTTTTTTAAGGTTTTTGCAAAGGCAATGGGGTTAATTGGCTTGCCCAAGGCCACACAGCTACATAATTATGAAGTGTCGAGGTTGGATTTGAACTCAGGTACTCCTGACTCCAGGGCTGGTGCTCTATCCACTGTACCACCTAGCTGCCCCTATCTTACTAAATTTCTGCAGTTATATAAAAGGTTGAATTTGCCTCTTTTCATTGATCCCACTCCAGGCTGCTTTTGCATCCCTCTCCAAATAACCTTATATCCATTTCATATATATCCTGTATATTGTAGGTATTCATGTAATCTCCCTTATTAGAATTTAAGTCCCTTGATGGCAGGGACTCTTTCTCTTTTGTCTTCACATCTCCAGCTTTTAAAGAACTTAAGTCATAATAAATGCTTAAACAAATTCTTGTTGATTGATAAGTGCTTAATATATAATTATTGAATGACTTAGCTTGTTAATTCTTATTATTGCTCTTTGATAATGCCAGTTGGCAATAGAAAAAGTCCTAGCATTGGAATTAGAGAAACTGGATTCAAATCCCACCTCTGTTCCTTATAACTAGGCCCCATTAGCACAAATAATGAATTCCTTGAAGTGGTCAAATTATTCAAATTCACAAGCATATTTCCATGGGGCTGCAAACAATTACCATATTTTACATTATTATAACTTCAAATAATACCAAATTCAAGTCATTCAACCATGTTAGGATATTTGCTCTTAATAATTGAGAGTTAGCTGTATGGGCACTGTGACTATAGGCGAATCATTTTTTAACCACTGTTTGCCTTGGTTTCCTCATCTGTAAAATTAGTTTTCATGCTCATATGCTCTTGTCTTCAGTTCCCTCATCCTCCATCAATTAAAACACATTTATTAAGCACATACTGTTTGCCAGGCACCAAGGGCACCAAGGCAAATGAAAGAATCCCTTCATTGAAGGAATTCACAATCGAATGTTACAATACATGTGGCAATACACAAGATAATAAATATATCCAGAACAAATATCCTCCTGGCTATCGATCTCTGCAGATCCTCCAGCTTGGCTTTGTCTTGTTCCAGTCTTGAATTATTCCACATTCCATCTGACCAGGATCTAGTAGAGCAGATCTGTTCCCACCCTGATTCTCAGCATAGCCAGTGGTCAGTTGCATTAACTTTTCTGCTTGCTTTCATTATTTTGGGTCAACTAGCCATCTGCAAGGTATATATCGTGATCTATGTGCTTCTATCATACCAATGAATTTTAAAAAATAAATAACACAAGAGATTAAAAACAATATTGGCCTTGGAGGAAGAAAACAATTCTTTTTTTTTAGGTTTTTTTTTTTTTGCAAGGCAATGAGTTAAGTGCTAGGTAATTATTAAGTGTCTGAGGTCAGATTTGAACTCAAGTCCTCCTGACTCCAGGACCAGTGCTCTATCCACTGTACCACCTAGCTGTCCCCCATTTTTTTTTAAATTAACTTTTTTGGTTGAATCTATCATAACATAGTAGGTGGAGGGAATTTCTGGTGTGTGAAATCTCTCCACCAATATAAGTCATCATTACCTCTGTAACTAAGAGTCTCAGAGGGTCACCAGGGACATTGACAACTTAATTGACTTTCCCCTAGTCACATATGTAACATGAATCAGAAGTGGCATTTGAATCTGTATATTTTTGTTTAACATGATTCTGAAATCAAAGTGACCTAGAGTTGCGAATTTCCTGAGGGCAATCGAAACCAGTTCAAAAGAGAACTTTCAAAACGATCTAAAAAAAGCACAGAGCCCAATTCTGACCAGAAATTCTTCCCAGCTTTCTCTAGTCTTCTCTATGGACTTTTGGTTGTTATGCCAAAACAACTTATATAACTTGCTTTCTGACGAACTGTCTCCCTGCCCTCCTCTGCCCTTTTTGGGCTCTTCAGTACTTTGATGCTGTGATGTGGCCCTGGATTGCAATCCCCTTGCCTCCATTAAAGATCCTAGTTCTTGTTATTTTGGTTGACAGATTGAAAGGACCATGTTCAGGTGGAGGGTGCCTGTGTTAGGTGTTAGGCTAGCAGAAAATTCATGGGCTTAGGGCTCTCTGTAAGGGTCTGGGCATTTTTTCCTTTAGTTTGCAGTTGTAGGGCAGCTCTGCTGCATTGTCCAAAAGTTAGGCAGGATATACTTCCCAGAAAAGAGACGATAATAGAAGCCTAAAGGGAAAGAGTTGGTACCATCCCAAGTTTGTGGGGAAGGTGCTCTTTCCACAGAAGCTAGAGTACAATTATAAGCAGGCAGCAGCTCCAGGAAGGATGTGTCCCTTCTACCAAATTATGATTAATGACTTGCAAATAAAATAATAATGGCCTGGTGTTTATACAGTGTCTTATATTAGGGACAACTGAGCAATTGAATCTTGCCATTATACCTCAGGGTCTAATTTGCAGCACTAAGCATAAGTATTAATGTCTTTTGTTCTTAATGATACTATTGGGACATAGAAGGGTGGGAGGAATAAATCCCCCTTTTATATGAAAGCATCTGTATTTTAGAGAAAGTTCCACAAAGGGCAAATTCATGTAATTCATTATCATTTTCATATTAATACTTGGTAGTTTGTACATTGTCTTATTTCCAGGGAATTGAAAGTCAGAGTTAGAGGCCATTTGCATGTCTTGGCAGGATGGGGGAAGGCTCTTCTGGCCTGCCTGTGAACAGAGTGATGCTACAAATGGGATGATCATCCATTACTTGAGCTTTAAGCATTTGTGCCTCATTTGGGATGGGACTCTGAGGCAATGTAAGCCCTTACTAAATACTCTCCCAGGTCAGGAACAGTGACCCCTGGACATTGAGTGGTTGGCCCTCTCCCAAAGGTTTAATGATCACGATCTTTATACAGAAGCCCATATTGTCAGAAGATAATGAAGTTAGGGGAAGGTTGAACAGATTGAGTTTCAGGTATGGAAGAAAATGATCTTTTGAAGGTATTTTTTTCATGATTTAAAATTAGTTGATTTTCATTTCTAGTATCAGCACTTCATTTTAGAGTCATGTGAAATGGAAGAAAGCAGTTAATCTATGAGATCAAGCTTCTTCATTTGTAAAATGGGGATAGTAAATGCTGCTTACTGGACAGTTGTGAGACTCAGATGAGATAATACATATGAAAATACTCTGCAACCATAAAATACTGTACAAATATTCCTATACACTTTTGGAAGGAGAGGTTATTCTGTGACCATGGATGCTACATCATGAATCATAGTTTCCCCTAGTCCTCTGTCACCTGTGTTTGGGGAGGCCTATTAACCCTTTCAAATCAAGAAGGGAAAAGTTAGCAGCTATAAAAGAGTGAGCCTGTCCAATCATTCTCCAAAAGTAGGAAAATAAACCTGTAAAATGTTCTTGTTCCTTGGGGGAAGGGTGTTCATTGATGTTAAGTTTGCCTGCTCTCCTATCAGCTACTTGGGACAACCCAAGAACTACTATAGCCCTACTATTTCCAGACTACATACTAGAGTGTAAAATAATTAAGAAAGAGACAACCATATCGTTCTCTGGGGTCTAGTCCTCATATTTCTGTCTTTGTATTTGTTTCTGTCTTTTAGATTCCTAGGCTCCCATCTCTTCTCTAGGTTGTAAAGACCTACAAAGACATTTTCATGCCTTTACCACAATCCATTTCTTTCTCTCTGATGTTGGGAGGTGGGGAGGAAAAGGAGAGAGGTGGTTGGCCTAAATGTGAAGATTACATAGTACTAAACCCTCATTTACTGGATAATATATGATATTCCAAGGTCCTGGACCACTGACAGTCCACAGATAGAGTCAAATGAGGGCTTTAACATCAGCACAGTTCATCAATGATAGATGGATTTCCAAAAAAATTAACAAGAGAGGGGGCGGCTAGGTGGTGCAGTGGATTGAACACTGGCCTTGGAGTCAGGAGTACCTGAGTTCAAATCCAGCCTCAGACACTTAATTACCTATCTGCGTGGCCTTAGGCAAGCCACTTAACCCCATAGCCCTGCAAAAACTAAAAAAAAAATTAACGAGAGAATGAATATTACAATGATAGACTGAGCTATATTATGAGGAGGGTCTTAAAGTACTTGACTTGGGTCAACCAAATCTTAGTCAAAGATACTTATCAATTTCCATATCACCTATATGACAAAAGGGAAAGTAAACAGTTTCCTAGACCTGTTTAAGTAAATACAATGGGCAGGAATCCACCTATTAGCCTAAACATGGAATTTCTTTTACTGTCTCTGATTAAATCTCAGTCATCTTGGCTAGGTAAATCATTTAGGAAGGTTTCCCACATTGATGGATTTCTGGATGAGGAAGTAGAAAAGGGGGTAACCTTAGTCTGAATATAATAATTAGTTGTTAATATAAAAGAAATAAATATTTCTTTTGCTATAATGCAGGTTAAATGTGCATCTGCAAGATGAGCACACCCAACAACATTTTATAAACTCTATGCTACAAAAAAGTAACTGACACTGATGAAATCACAAGTCTGGCTCAAAATATTAATAAAGCACAGATGAATTGATAGGCAATTCAATTCAACAAACATTTTAAGAGTCTCCAGTGTGTTGAGTATTGGGGATACAATATACAAACCTTACCACCCCTGTCCAAAAATAACTTATTTATATTCTACTTCAGGACATAAGAAAGAAGGAATTATTGCTATGGAATAAAACATATAAGACCTTAACTCCAGTTTCTTTAAGATCTCTCAATGTCTTATTTCCTTGGAAAGGAAAGAGAGAGAGAGAGAGAGAGAGAGAGAGAGAGAGAGAGAGAGAGAGAGGACATAGACCATCCCCCTCCTTCCTCTCCACTCTCTGATGCGGTTTATTTATAATTGGGTAAGGGGGTGTCCAGGTCAGTGTGACAGCCAATGTGGAGGGCTATTACAACACATTACATAAATAACCCTACATAATTGCTACCATCCATCAATTTGTTGAGATTAGTGGTGATAGATACTGCCAGTTTCTTGGAATGGAAACTACAGCACAGCATAGCCCTTACTGTCATATACACTAATCAATGCCAGTTTTCAAAGTCTTTTTCTCCCCCCTTTTTTTCAAAGGAGGGTAAAATTGTTCCTCTACAATTGCAGCCATTGGTTCATTTGGCAATTAAACTTCTGGTATTATTTCCTTGTGTTTTACTCCTATGTATTTGTAATGTCTTTTACCCTGTCCTGCCCTTTTAAAACCCCAAATGCTATAAATCAAGAATATAACTCTCTCTCCTTTGCTTTCTCCTGTGTAGCTTATATGTAGCATGTGTTGACATAGCAACCCAGACCAATTATGTTTCTGACAAATATACCATTCTAATATAGAGTCACATCAAAGGATCCTCATTATCATCATTGTAATTCTTCCAGCAGTAACTCCCCAGAGAAAGAAGAAAATCAAACTTAAATGATATCTACTTAGCCATCGCAAAGAAAAGTTGAGATTTTGCATATTTCTCACTAATTTTATTAGTGGAGGCAAGCCAAACTAGAGAATTCAGATTCCCAAATGGTTTGGGGGCCTGTGATTTCAGAATTGTCTGTCTTCATTGATCAAAATAGCTAGACCACAACTCCATTCTTCAATTCATCATGTGGTTCAAGAGTAGTCCGAAAGTGGGTTAAGATAACAGAGTCAACTTCATTATAATATGAAGCATAAATAATTGAGTGAAATTAAGAAATTCATGAATGATTTTCATCTTCAGTCTTCTCTTCTTCACTAATGCCTTCCTTGCTGCTCACAACCCTGAACTTCTATAAACATGCTTTTCTATCTTAAAACAACTTTTTCTTGAATTTGCCATTCTTTCTAGTTGTTGCCCTATATTCCCCCCCCCCCTTTTTCATCATTAAACTTGCAGAAAAATTAGTCTCCATTAGTCAGCTCTACTGCTATAGTACATACTCCTGCATACATTTCATGCTCTTGTGTCTGACCTTCACCACTCTTTCAGAAGCTGTGATAGATTCTAAGGTCACTAGTTGTCTATTAGTAGCCAAATCCAAAGGCCTTTTCTCATGTTGGAACCTCTTTTGATTTTCTAGAAGGTTTTTGAAAATTTGGAGTCAGGAAACTTGAGTTTGAATTCTGCCTCTTACACTAATTTTATGACTGGGAATATGTTGTTCACTCTGAGTCTGTTTCTCCATTAGTTAAAAGCAGGGATAATGATATCTATATAGGAACAATTATACTGAGTTGTGAGAATAAACTAAGATAATATACAAAAGGCACTTCTCTTTTTTCATATTTCTCTATATTACTCCTTTGGACAAATCACCCTCTCTCATGACTTTCTAATTTTGTAGGTCCCAAATCTGTAACATCCAATCTTCAATTTTTCACTGAGATTCAGTCTCACATTTCTAACTACCTGTTAGACATTTTTACCTGCATATAGTGGACATATCAAACTCAACTTATCCCAAATCAAATTTATCATCTTTTTTTAAACCTTATATTTTTTCCTTTCTGATATTTATATTTTTGTTGGTTAGACCACTGTCATCTTATATTTTAAGATTCAGAGCCTAAGAATGATCTTTGATTCTTTCCTTTCCACCTCTCTCTCTGTTACAATCAATTGTTAAGTCTTGTTGATGTCCACAAAACCTCATATCTATTCCTCTCCACTGTTTTCTAGTTCAAGCTTTCATTATCTCCTTCCTGAACTATTGCATAAACTTCTAGATGTAACCCTTGCTTATTCAATAAATCAGTTGATATACAATTATAAGCAACCATTATGTATCAGACATCATACTAGGTGATGAAGATGCAAAGAAAAAAAAAGGAAAATAATGAAAAAAAAGAAAATAGTCTCTGCCCTTAAGGATGACATTTTTGACTCTAGTCATGGGGCCACAGTTTATATAAATTCACAGAGACAGGGAGATTGGAGTGCCTTGTTTGAATAATGATTTATAGTTCCATTAACTGGAATAAATTTGATAAGTGACTGAATTTTCAATTTCAGTGTGTTCAATGATGTTGGTGAATTTATGATATGAACTACAGTTTCCAGTTTATTTCTAGTTTGAACTGAATTTTGTGTTTCTCATTATTTATGGGCCATTGCCTCATATTGGAATGGCCCCAGCTCCATGGATAAGTCAACTGGATGGAACTTGAGTTTGGGTTGCTTTGATCTGACAGAGAGTTCCAGACAAAGTGGGGGGGCTAACTCTATTCCACATAAGAGGGTTGATCACCTGTAGAATGGACATCTTTTCCCACTGGAATTATATCTTTTGATGAAAACTATTTTTGAATTGAGATCAGCTTAATTCATAACCTCCTTTCCCAGATTTGCCAAGTTCCTGAGGAGATTATATAGCCCATTCTATTATTCACAAATACTTTGGTGGATAATTAGTAGGAAATGAAAGGGTCCAGAGTGGTTTTGTCTTCCTAGAAATCTTTAGAAGTTCTTTGGGAGAAAAGGGAAGGAAGAATCTTTAAACTTTCAAGCAGGATAACATTATTATTTTTCATGGAAAATTGCTGGTTAGAAACAGGCAATAAAATGTGTTATGCTCACCAAATTGTCATTTGGGACAATAAATATTATACGCAATTTTTTTTCCGAGTAATGTAAGGTATTGCTGCTTAGTGGTGTTCCTTCTTGAAGTGGATGTGGGTGTGACTTAAAGGGATAGTCAAGTCATGTTCTACAGCCTTTTCCACTTTGATTGCATGTTATAGTAATAATACCTTGCCATGGCCACATATCCTTTCAAAGCACTTTTGTACAGAGTATCTCTTTTAATTATTACCACAATACTTTCAGTCATCATTGCTATTCTGGTCTTACTGGGGAAGAGGCTCAGACCAAGAAAAGTTAAATAATTTGCCCATGTTTTTATGATTAGAACCCTGGTCTTTTGACTTCTGGTTTATTTCTCTTCCTAGGAGACTACATAAAGTTTAATATTACTTTCAGGAAAAAGAAACCTCCTGGAAATTCTGGTGACTGTTAGGAATTCCACAAAAAAGCCCCCTCAAATAAACTTTTAAGGACAGATACAGATGGGGGTTTGTGAGGGTAAAACTTCAGGGAGAGACTTCAGACCTAGAGAAATAAGATACCCTGGGAGAAATACTCTGAGATACTACTGTTGGAACTCATCTGGGGTGGTACCAAATGGGAATGGGGCACTTAGGAAACCCTTTATATCACTTTTTAAAATGAATTATCCTTGCTAACTAAATGTTAAAATTAATGTTTCTTGCATCCTGAAGAACTAATGGAAACATAATCTCCTAAACTTTAGTGGGAAGCAAAATCCCAGGTGCCTCATTCTAATTAAGCATCTTCCTAGACAATGGGCTTTCTGATGCTACTGTATTGCATTTTGACTCTTAACTCTTATCAGCCAAAAATTGATTGGATCAAACATTGAATATCTATAAATCGCCAGCCTTTATATGAAGGTTTACATGCTCATAAAGGGAGGAATACTTCATTTAATCTAGTCCCCTTCCCCTTAAAAAAATAAAGAAAAAGCAGTGCCTAGTATTTACTAAATTCACAAAAGTGAAAATCAACAGTGTCTCCTTTCAAGAAATTTATAATCTCTCGGGAAGTGGACTGGGAGTTGTTCAAGCAAATATGAAACTAGGTAATAATAAACTTAGCCTGAGACATTTAAAATCCTTTGAGGAGTGAAGCAGATTTAACTGAGGATCAGCAGCCATTGTTGAATTTTACCTACGGGTCAATAGTCATTATTGATATTCACCAGTGAGATCAGTAGTCATAACTTAGAGAGTCTTCTTCATGTAGTGCTTGTAAGCACTGAGAAACTCTTTTGTCTGCAAATCTTAAATCATTCAGAATAGACCCAGACCTAGTCATAGTCAGACGAAACAGCTGTGTACAGAGGATAGTACGAAGGCACTCCCAAGAATATATCCATAGTGGGGAGGCCAGGGAATATGGGAAACCAGAGCAGAAATGATCTACTGGTTTTTCCTGGAGTCACTCTACCTTGAAGATTGGAATACTTCCAGGGAAGCTTGTTTAGATGGATAGACACCATGGTTTGGTCATTTAGAAGTAGTAAGCTTCTTTGTCCTTACTAACTAGGTGCTAAGCTTAATTGTTTCTTTGCTTCTGATTTACTATCAATGTACTCTCAATTTTGAAATCCTGAGTCAAAGCTTCAGTTATAGACCATTTTATGTCTCCTTAACTTCTTTTCTCTCACTTCCAGCAAAAAAAATTAGAAAATGAAATAAAATAAATATGAACTGGATTGCTATTATCAAGTTATATTCCCATGATTCTAAATTGCAAGGTAGAGTTTGCTAATGGATCATTTCTGTTCTTGCTTCTCATATTCTCAGATGTTCCTACTACTTAAAACACCTAAAAAGATAAACACATAAAATATGTAAAAGATTATGATCAGTCAATATGTCTGTGATGTGATCTATTTTTCCTTCTGTTTTGCAGTGAATTCTTGAATCATATAGTTCATCTGAATGACAAAATGCATTTCATTCCCTTTTGCATGGTAGAAAAAATTGCCATTGCACAATAAATGTCAATAGTACTTGTGAAAAATACATTACTACTACTTGATTTAGCCCTGTCACCTGATAGAATAGGAAAGTAGCAACATGTGTTTGCTAAGGATTTGTTTGTGCAAGAGTGAAAAGGAGCCCAAGTTTCCTTTGTACTTTAAGAATGATAGTAATGACCTGGCAATATGATGAGAAAAAGCTAAAAGTAGAACAGGTGGGTGAAGAGAAAGACTCCATAAAGTGATGGATTTGGTCTGTGGGTGGTTTTTGGTGAAAAAGACTTTGTGATTATGGAAGTTAAGCGAAATAAGAATAGAGAAACAATTTAGATGTGTCTTAATACAGTGAAAACTTTTTGAGTTTCAGACATTTGAGAGCAGCCCTTGTTAGTAATCCCAACTTCATTGACTCATTCCTCCCCTCCCCTCCCCTCTCCTCTCTTTTTCTTAATATTTGTTATTTGTTATATTTTATTATATAAAAGCTCTAAAAATCTATAAAGTTTGAATCAGAACTTTTTTACCCAGGATAAATTCAGTCAAGGGGAGGGCAGTCCCAATGAACAGCTTTTCCCCAGAGTTTCACTCCATAACCTTTCAGCACAGTAGACAATTTCTAACTCTCTAACCCAGGAAGAAGATAGCACAGCAAAGGCTGCAACTGTACCTCCACTTGCCACTTGGGGCTGTTGGCAAGATATGCTTCCGATAAGGGGTCTTAGTGGCAAGATGGGGCTTTGGAAGTATGACTTTGAGCCGTGGAGATAGAGCAGGAGCTGTTCTGCCACATGATTCTAGGCATCAGACAGTGAATTATCATTAGGGTTATCCTTTATTTTCCCTTTCCCCATCACACAAATCTCCTAGGCAAAAATTCCTACCACCCCTTCATGAGCTTAATGAGCTTACTATCAGAGGCACAAAGATGAAAACAAATGAAAAAAAAATAACCTAGTACAGTCCCTGTAACTCATGTGTAAGTGATTTCATGTCAGCTCATCTATAAATATGACTATAGTCTGTGTGATCCCATCATTTTGGAAAGCTTAATGAGCACTACAAAAAGATACATGATCACATCAGCAGCAGCCACCAATACATATTGCAGATGGCAGAAATGCTTAACTGGCCCTGCAGTGATATGCTTCTTCAGCCAAGTGGGGATGTAACCTGAAACTAGAGTTGGGCTGACTAGCTCTATTTCTATCTCATTGAGAGCAAATGAAATGAAAACAAAACCAAGAAAATAACACCTATAACTGAGATGAAAAGATCAGAAAAGGAGTTCTCTCATACTTTTTAGAAATTATTAACTTACCTTTTTCTATAGACTATACAACTTAATCCTAGACTATTAGACAAGGCTCTAAAAATAAGTTGTAATTCATTTGCATTTCTCTGGTCTTCAAAAGGACTGGGTGTGTGAGTACAAACGTTTAGTACATATCCATCACCACTTTTGAAAAAAAAACTTAATCTTTCTCTTTGCTTGATTTACATCTAGAACTCAATGACTGTGCTAAATGGAAAAGACCTGAAGATCTTCTTCCCCTCTGAGGTTACATGGGCCTAGGAAATAAGATTCTGTCCTTGTCATTTTTTGTTCATTTATTTCCCATTCTGGGTTCAAGAAATAGAGTCTCCAACAACTGTTGAATGAGGGAGCAATGGGAATCCAACAGTCATAAAGCAGAACAGATGTTGTAGCCAGGAGTGAGGTGTTATCTTTAGAAGTGCCCTTTGGGATATTGGAGGTACTCATCTGGCATGTGGAAGCATCTGGATATGAAGTAAGCCAAACCAATGCTAAGTAAGAACTGAGCTAAGTTTTGAACCTACTTCCCCAGAGACCAAGGTGATGTCAGTGAGAATATGACCTGGTAATCCTAGGGAAAGTGAATTTAGGAGCCAGGCACAGCAGAATCATTGGAAAAGTATTTCTTGGTAATGGTATTGGTAATGGTAAATGGTCAAGTATAGCTTGTATATGTATACATATACGTATATGTATACGTATACATATATGGATATGGATATGGATATGGATATGGATATATACATGGATATGGATGTGGATATGGATATAGATATGGATATATGGATAGTTCTTGATCTAACTTTGAAGTAAATAAGCCTAATAAATAAGTAATGTCCATAATACATTCAAACAGTTTTCTCATATGTTTCTTCAGAGAATGAGTGAAACCAGAATTACTGAAATAGCTGTATATAAATATCCATTTTTGAGAATTTCCAGCTCAGTTGTGTAACTCAAAATCTCAGAAGCATTTATTTTGTGACAAATTTCTTTGTGCTCATCTAAACTCTGTTCTCTACATGGTCTAATCCATACATAGAATTAATTTGGTGTGTAAGGAAAGTTCACGGTAGGAAATGCTTATTTTCAGTGAGAGAACATGAAATTCAGCTCCAATTTCTGATCCTGGATCACATAGCATGAGATTCTTCTAATCAATGTGTATCAACCAGTATTAGCCCTTTGGGCCTGCTTCAGAATCCTCACATTACTAGTATTTCATTATTGTTTTAATTTGAAAACATCATGTGAAATCTGGCATGTGTAGAAGGCATGATAAAGCCAATAACTTAATTCACATCTGACACCCAAATTCCCAAGAAAATATACCTCTGTGGCCTTGTACCTAATTTGGTCTCGATTATATATTGACCAGTCCATTGCAGGGCAAGGTGAAAACTAACTCAGCTAGATATTAAGAAAAAGAAAATCTACTCTCATCCTGGAAACCAAAGTGTCACTATAGCTTTTGAACTGTTGGCAGGTGAATAGTTCAAATATATCACCCCTTGTTTCCTTTGACTATTAATATTAAGGAATTTCTGGTTTCAGAATCATTCTATTTGATAGAATTGCTATATCATTTGGACTAGAGGGAATGAGGACCTCTTCCTATAGACAATGAGAAACATTTGGGGACATAGCATCATAGATTCAGATTTGAAAGGGACCTCAGAGGTCATTTGGTTCAAACTCCTTATTTTGCACATGAAAAAACTCAGAAATACTTTATCATTAATTCTGCTGATGATTTGTTCCTACATAACTCAGTGTATCACTCCTAAAAATGATTCTAAAAATGTTGCAACACACTTAGGATAGAAATCTCTCCATTTTTAGTTACTTCCTCCTCTGCTTTGAGCCTCCACTGAGTCACTTCTTTTAACTGATGC
The DNA here is from genome assembly GCF_037893015.1 of Macrotis lagotis. Taxonomy (NCBI): domain Eukaryota; kingdom Metazoa; phylum Chordata; class Mammalia; order Peramelemorphia; family Peramelidae; genus Macrotis; species Macrotis lagotis. Next base: position 89,494,508 of record NC_133665.1, read on the forward strand.
CAGACTACAAATTAAGAGTCCTGTGATGTCCTTAGTCCATAAGACTATGTCCTAGAGATTAACTGGAGCAAAAAGCAAAGGGTGGATGAAGAAGTGTAACAAGCTGACTCTGAGTCTTGTGGAAGCTGTTCTTGCCTCCTGGGAGGCATACCTGTCAAAGGATCAGACCTTCCTGGAGTTGTAACTAGGAACTCTTCAGTGACAGTAGAGAGGAGAGTCTAAAAGCAGGTACCAGGAAAGTGATTGTTCTCTCCCAGAGACTGGTGGGAAGTCAAACCCTCCAAGAAGGGCAAAGATATGCTAGAGCCAGCTCAAACCAAGTCAGCTAATTGTTAAATTATCTTTGTGAGCATTTCAACCTTGGAAATTGGCACACACAATAAATCAGGGCTTAATTTATTGTTTCGTTCATTGTCTAGACTTAATAAAGTGTTGGAAAAAATAATAATGTAGATTAAACTGAAAGGTGTATTGAAGGTACATTTCTCATCCTACCCCCACCCCAAAGAGCTGGTTGGTAAAAATTTACCAACATACCCCGGGAGGGATAGGGGTGTGCCTTAGTGATAGGATCTTTTTATTTTTTGCAAGGCAAACGGGGTTAAGTGGCTTGCCCAAGGCCACACAGCTAGGTAATTATTAAGTGTCCAAGACCAGATTTGAACCTAGGTACTCCTGACTCCAAGGCCGGTGCTTTATCCACTATGCCACCTAGCCACCCCAGTGATAGGATCTTAAGGGTGGCAGCCTGGGTCTGAGTTATATCCAGGAGTGGGGTTATACCTTACAAACAGTTCTGCAGGAGACTATGAGGCATGAGGCATGCAAAGGAATGATAGTCTCTGGAAGGAAGGAAATGTGCCTGCCCCAGATGTTTGAACCCTGGAGCAAAGCCCCAGTCAGCTGCCCTGGTTATGGCCAGGACACTCCCACATTGTGACATCTTGGTTGGGCAACCAAAATGAGAGCTTCTATAAATGTTCTAAGCATAAAACCCTATTGCAAAGGAGATACTGATTTTGGCAGATGAGCATCAGAAACAGAATTTCTGAATAAGGCATATTGGAGATTTAGAATGTGTGTGAATTTGTTTAGATAAGAATCTCTACCTGTACAAATGCATTTTCTAAGGGGTTAAATGTAATATTTGAGAATTGAAAGAGACATCACAGGAGGCAGACTGGCTGTGTTGTGGTGTGGCCTTTCCTTGTCTTCAGAGTATCTAAGCCATAGCTTTAAGAAGGTGCTTTAGACACCATTTTTTCCAGAACCCTTCAAAGTTGGTCAATTCAGTTTAGCAATACTTCCTAAACTCTTACTATAGGTAAGTCCAGGTGTAGTAGATATTGGATGAAACAGACACAAAAATGAAACTGCCCTGCCCTCAAGATCCCATTTGCTTTTTCATGGAGGAACAGAAAGAGGACCTCCAGATTAAAAAAAAAAAAGATCTCTGCTCCACCCACAAAGTTAATGTATTCTTATTTTAAATGCTAATAATGACAATGATCACTTTCATTTTTATGGTGATTTATTGCTTACAAAGTGTCTTCACTTTGAGAGTGGGGGGATCTGTGTGAGGTAGTGGAAAGATTATTGAGTCAGAAGATCCAGTCTTTCTCAAGATCAAGCTCCAAGAATTTTCTAGTTGTGTGATCCCTGACAAATCAAAGTCACTGAGCCTCACCTTCCTCATTTATAAGATGGGAATAATTATGGTATTGTATGTCTTGAGTGGGATGTTTGGAGGAATTCACTTTGAAAATCTTAAAACACTATTGAAAATGAATTGTTATCCAATATTATTTGACCCTCCAAACTAATTTTTTGTTTTTATTTTTTTTACAAAGTGGACTTGAAATGATCACCCTTATTTTATCGATGAGGAAAGTGAGGTTCTGAGATGAAAAATATATTGCTCAAGAAAACTGGACTTCCTATTGAGGAATACGCTCAAATAACATCCTAACAGTGTATATTCATGTAGATTGGTTTTAGAAATATTTAAGGAGAAGAGTTTTACAGATGTTTTTGGTGGAATATGTGCTTTCATAGAGGCAGTTTGATGAAATAGAGAGCTCTTCTCAGAGCCAGGAAAGCATGGGTTCAAATTCTGTTTTTAATACATATTGATTATCTGATCTCCTAGACAAGTCACTTAAGGCATCACTGCCTCCAGGCAATGACATAAGACCATGTGTTGCAGAACAGGTACTAACTTGCTCTCTTAGAGGGGGTTTCCTCTTGGGAATTCCCTATGCCAATGAAATCTCAGTCCAAAAAGAATTCTTTATAATCAACTATGACCAACTTTATAAGCATCTTTCCTTTTGGCTGCTTTATAGCTTGCCCATGGAAAATGCTTATGAAGTTTAGAAATATAACACAGGAAATTTTGCAATGAAGAAATACACAGCACTACTGCATTTCAAAAAGACTCATCATTGAAATCTATAATCATAGAGAGGGAGCCTTTGATGGCAAGAGAATGAAAAGTTTCAATGGAGCACTGGTAGTTCTGAGACCAAAAGAAGCTGAGAAAGAGCTCCAGGAAGTCAGTGGTAATTCAGTGGATGACTAAATAACTTTCCCAAAGTCCTCCTGGTGCTCCTTTTGCAACATTTAAGAAAAAAATGGCATTGTGGTGAAGCTGCCTCCAAAACCAGTTGAAAAATAAAAGTGGTCACTCTCGCTTCCAGGCTTTGGGTAATTCCAGCAGCTGCAGACAAACTTAAAATGAGACAGGAAAAAAAATACATACACACACATGCAACCTGAAAAACAAAATAAAATAAATTTCCAGGCTTTGTCCAGACTTTCTATATTTGGTAGAAATTTTCCATCTTGGGATTTGGCTTTCATAGGGTGTTCGATGCTCCTGCAGGTTTCCTGACTGGGGGAGTCTCCCCAGGCTTCCACCAAACATAGGAAAATGTCTCAGAGGTTTTAAAGTGTGAAGATAATCTTGGAAGACAAGTGTGAATGTAGCTCCCTCACCACAAGGAATTTGGGCCTGTCCAAAATCAGAGGGGGTTTAGGAGACTGATTACCATTTGGAGAGATTGCAGTTTGCTCTGAAATAATACCCCTGAGACTCCTAACAGCTTTGCAGCAGCTGTTTTCCAGTCCAACCTGCTGCCCACACCACACCCCTCAGATTTCTTCCCCTTTTCTTTTCAGATGGATACAGATCTGCTTGAGATGACCGGAGACCAGGAGCTTCTGGAAGGGGGATGGAACCTACAGGACTTTTAAACCTCCCCTTCTCTCAAAGAAGTCATTGGCTTGTTAGGATGAGATATAAAATTTCCATATAGTTCTTTGTGAGCTAATTTATAAATTCAGGGAAGCTTGAATGTTAGGGGAAAGAAATTTAAAGTCTCTTCTCCTTTCTATCCCCTCCCCTAGCCTAGAATGGGGACTAGTTATCCTGGAGAAAAGAAGATAGTTGGTGGATATCCTATCAATAATCAAGTATCTAACAGGTTAATAAAAACAACTCACATTTAAATAGATCTTATGATTGCAACAAACTTTACAAATTTACCTCTTTTGATTCTCCAAGAGCTAGGTACCATAATCAACCCATTTTATTGATCAGGAAATTGAGTTAGAAGAATTAAGCGACTTGCCAAGGTCACACCACACAGATAGGATATTAGAGACTTGAGTTTGTTCAATCTTTGAATTTGGATCCCTAGCATCTATAATAGTGGCTGACACATAGTGTTTAATAGATGCATTTGACTGATGGGGGCTGTCAGGAATAGAATCTAGGTCTTTGTAATTCCATGTTCAATCCTCCATTACTATCATGTATGACTTCTCAAGTTGTTTAACAGAAGATGTTAATATTGTATATACTCTTTGAGAGTTGAACTAGAGAGTAAAGCAACTCAGAGTGTTACATTAGGCAAAGAGATTGATTAAAAGGATAGCTTTAACAAATTTATTTAAAGGGAGTTGTTAGAATTGGTAATGGAAGAAGGATGTGAAATTTTTTCTTCTTTTCTATGGAAAGCTTAAAGAATAAAATGAGGACCTCTTCTCCCTGGCTTCCTCTTTCCCCAGCCTCACTCTAGTAAGAAGATACATTCATAGAACTGTCAGAGATGGACAAATTAATTAGCTGCCTTTTGGGCCTAACGTTCAGAATCCAGGCTTAGACTCATTAGAATTACAATATGGTAAACCCTTTAATTTTTTTTTTTGAGAGCTTAATCTTTTAATGTGAGTTGGAAAACTTAAAAGAACTAAGTAGTGGGGTAAAAGCTGCAATGGGGGAGAGATCTCCATAGTAAACTTTAGTAAATGGAACAAACATAGATTGATGAGTCATGAAATATAGGCATTGTACTTTTTCTACATAGGGATAGGCTGATAATTCATGCTAATAATAGGTGAATTTAAAGGGTTAGAGTAGCAATTGCCCCAAAGCTATAGGTTTGAAGATTTGATTATCTATTTGAATAGACTGTGTAGGTGGTGAGGAAATGTTTCTGTCTTTCAACTTCCTTCTCCAAGTTCCCTAGTTCCTTTACTCTGTCCTCTTATGAGCCTCATTGACCCAGGGATGGACATCACCATATTCTTCCTATTTAGAGTCTTCCATTACATTCTGTATATGATGTAAAGGACTCATTCCAAGGAGCAGAAGGAGGATGGTATGGGGGAGAGTAGAAGGTTGCATTTTTCTCAGTTTCCCCAATCTGATCTATTTACTGAATTTTTATATATAATTTATATACTGAAGAGGAACCCTTGCTTCTGTGCTGTTGCATGAATCCAACTGCTATTAATAAACCTCTGCTATTTGGTAAGGATGCTTCATACACCTAAATGCTGGCTCATGAGCAAGAGTAGTAAGGAGCCAGGAAATATGGAGCAGAATAGCTATTCCCAACTGCTGGGGAAGGCAGGAGGGAAGCTTGCCATGTTGCTTGTAAGCTAGAAGTCTGCTCCTTTTGAAGAAGCATCATGATGACATTTTTTTTCTCCTTAGATTGAACCACAATTTGCTTTGGGGTTAAGCATAGATGCAGGACATCCACAAGATCATTCTGAAAGATACATTTCTATAGGATATCAAAGATGACAAAACTTTTTTTTTTTTAGGGTTTTTTGCTAGGCAATGGGGTTAAGTGGATTACCCAAGGCCACACATCTCGGTAATTATTAAGCATCTGAGGTCAGATTTGAACTCATGTACTCATGACTCCAGGGCTGGTGCTCTAGCCACTGCGCCACCTAGCTGCCCTGTCATTTATCTATCTATCTATCATCTATCTATCTATCTATCTATCTATCTATCTATCTATCTATCTATCTTTATTTATTTATTTTTTATTAAAACTTTTTAATCAATAGGAAAGAATCCCAGTTTGCCAGCTAAAGATCTAGGAATTTCTCTTTAAGTATCAGAAGTAAGGCCAAGAAAACTAAGGTTCTTCTCCATCTTATAGGATTTGGGGAAACTCAGAAAACATGTTCAATCTCCCCTTTTGCTGAATAGGATTAGGGAGTTTGAAAAGATCTCAAAGGATATCTAGTCCAACTCCCATATTTTATAGATGAAGAAACTGAGTCCAGAGAGACTAACTGGACTAAAGTCACATATGTAGTAAGGTGTCAAAGCCCAACTCCCACCCAGGTCATCAGACTCCAAATCCAGTCCTCTATCAATGACACAATCTTGTTTTATTTTATCCACTTTTTCATGCAATAAATATTATTTTTCTCATTATAGAGAGAAGACCCCTTTTCTGAACTTTTTCATTCTAGAGCAGGTATATCCAACCTTTTTTTTTTAAAGCTCTTCTGGGTCTCATCCGTCAAAAAAACTTGTCTAGTGTTGCATATAGAAATTACTTATTTATTATTTATTAATCTATTAATTGTTTATTAAATTCCATATGCATCCCTGGACAAGTTTTTGTTGGCTGATGTGCCCCAGAAGAGTTAAAAGTTAAAAGGATGGGGTGGCTAGGTGGTTCAGTGGATAGAGCACTGGCCCTGGAGTCAGGAGTCCCTTAGTTCAAATCTGACCTCAGACACATAATAATTACCTAGTTGTGTGGCCTTAAGCAAGCCACTTAACCCCACTGCCTTGCAAAAAATATAAAAAAAATAACACAAACTTAAAAAAAAAGTTAAAAAGGACACTCATGTTCTAGAATTTAATGGCAATGGGCTAGGGCATCACTCTGAATAAATGAGGAAAATACTACCAGTTATTACTCTATAGTAAAAATAGAAGGAAAACCATCCTCTAGAATAAAATAAAGTGTATATCTTTAAGGTCACTATGACACGTCTAGTTATTTTCCATGGGTTTTTCATAGACATTTGAAGCTCAACATGTACAAAATGGAATTCATTATCTTTCTTCCTCAACCTGTTCCTCCTTTTAGCTTCCTATTTCTTTTGAGGATACCAGTATCCTTTTGGTCACCCACGTTTACAGCTTTAGAATTATCCTTAGCTCCTCCTCCTCCTCCTCCTTCTCACACACACACACACACACACACACACACACACACACACACACACACACACACACACACACACAGAGACTCCAATCAGTTAACAAATCTTGCTGTTGCCTTTATCTTCACTACATCTCTCCCAACTATTGCCTTATCTTTCCATACAATTACTTCCCAGTTCAGGGACTGAACTGAATAAGTGCTTGTTAATGAATTGAAGATCTCTTCATTTGAATTGAAGAGGCATCTATGGTACCCCATAGGAATTGATCTCATATGATTAAAATAGCAAAACTTAACCATTCTTGAGTAATACCAGCAAGTCCAGTAAAAATGATCAAAATCACTGAATTAGTAGAGCCTGGAGACATGAAGAAAGCACTGGACCAATAGCCAGCTTTGCCACCAACTTGTTTTATGGCTAGGGCAAATCACTTCCTTTTTCTGGTCTTGTTTCATTCTCTGTGGAATTAAAGAGTAGAACTAGGTTATTTCAAATATATTTTCCAACTAAGATATTCATAGGTTTAATTAGTCATTCCTCAATTATCAATTATTTGCAATTTTACTATTTATTATTATTTTCAATTGCATAGAATGTTTTTTAAGGGTATATTATGAGAAAGATGTGCAATTAATATATAATTGATTTAGTACAAAAATATATAAAAGTAATTGGTTATCTTTAGAGATTTAAATAGATTAGACTGTTCTCTGTGATTTTATTTCTACTATCAGTTTGTCTAGACAATTCTTTTTTGTTTTAACATATCTTTCAGTCTAACCTCTGTGAAATTCCAAATTAGTGGAGATCTCATTAATGAAGCTTTAAAAAAATTTATCTTTCATTTAATAAGCAATTATTTTCTCTCCCTCCTGCCCTTCTAACTATGCTGTTTAAGATACTTTGGCAGAAATTGAATTCATTCCATCAACAATGCTTTCTTCTGAGACAAACATTAGACTCTCCCAGATACTGTTAGAATCACATATGGATAAGCATGTTTATATCTTACTTGAAATGTTCCTTGGATGGAGACATTTCTTTTTTTTTTTTTTTGAATTTTGCTTTTTTGGAAGCAATAGGGATTAAATGACTCAGTCACATAGTGTCTGAAGCATGGTTTGAACTCAAGTCCTTCTGACTCAGGCTCTATCCACTGTACCACCTGTTTAGATTTTTAAGATAATAGACAAATCCCTAGACCTAAGGCTGGATGAGTGAATTCCATATTAAATGAGAAGGAGACTGTAGCATTAGTGCTAGCTCAATAAGTAATGAAGAGTTAAGGTCCTAAGACAGATCATCACAATCAGGAAGGGAGAATTCATCTCATCCTTAGCTACTCTTTCTAATAAGCAATAGGAATTGTGAGTTAATCAATCCCTTGGCTTTCATGACCTCAATATATTATATTTACATATTTATATACATATATATTTTACCATTGTCAAAGTACTTCCATATATATCAACTTTAAAAAAAAGTCTTTCATGGAAATTTCATGGAAATCAATGATCATCTCAATGAAGATAACTCAAAAATGTTTACATCCAGTTCTAATTTCTTTCCTGAGTGCAGATCTACATCACCAGATGCTGACAGGGCATCACAAATCTAAAACTCAACTTTTCCCAAACAAAATTCAATATATGCACTCTGCTCTCTCTCTCTCTCTCTCTCTCTCTCTCTCTCTCTCTCTCTCTCTCTCTCTCTCTCCCTCCCCATCTCTCAGTCTCTCAGTCTTTGTCTCTGTTTCTGGGTCTGTCTCTATCTCTCTCTGTCTCTCAGTCTCTGTCTCTGTCTGCCTCTGTTTTTCTCTCTGTCTCTGTTTCTCTGTCTCTGACTATCTGTGTCTCTTTTTCATTCTCTCTTATCTCAGTCACTCATTAACTGTTTGACTCTGGGCAACTCACCTAACTTCTGTTTGCCTCAGTTTCCTCAGTTGAAAAACGAGTATATTAGTAACACCTAACTTGCAGGCTATTTTGAAGGTTAAATGAGATGATAAAATGCTAAGCAAAATGCCTGGAAAGTAATCGGTGTTGTATAAATACTTACTCCTTTTACCTTCTCCCATCAATTCCAGATTTATAGGTCAGAATGCTGGTGATACATTTTTAAAAATTTATTTGGGATTTGCTGATTTCATTCTTTGTTCATATTTGGACCTCTTGTTTGTATCATTTTACTTTTTGATTATCTTCTCTCTTAAACTTACCTTGCTTTTAAACTTATTTCTATTAGGGGATCATCCTTACAGTCACCCAGGTTCATAATCTTGGAACCATCCATAACCCTTTACTCCATCTCTATCTTCATATCTAGTCAGTTGAAAAAAAATCTTGTCTAGTCTGCCTCTACTTCATTTGTGGTACCTATCACTTCTATTTACTCCCACAGCTACCATTATAGTTTTGCCATCTCTTGGCATCTCTCATTTGGGTAGTTTTCAAAGTTCAAGTGTCCCTTCTGGTCAATCCATCTACCACTACAGCTACCACTGACTGACTATGCTGCTTCTGTTCTTCAGAAATTTCAGTGGCTCTACATTGCCATTAGGATTAAATGCAAAATCCTTGGCTTGGCATTTAAAACCCTTCATGATCTGGCTTGAGTTGACCTTTCTAGGTTTATTTCCTAGTACTCATTGGCCAGAACTTTTGTCCATCCTTTCCAGAGAAATCAGTCTACTTGCTGTTGCTCATACACTACAACACTTAATCCAGTTTACCTCAGTTTCTTCATGTGTAAAATGAGTTGGGGAAAGACATGTCAAACCATTCCAGGATTTTTTTGCCAGGAAATTTTGAACAAGTCTCAAAAACAACCATCTGAACACATGTTGTATTCTGCCTTCCCTCACTCTACTACCATCTTTTCTACCTTATATGAGTAATCAAGGACTTTGTGTGAAGGCAGTTACTTTAGTCAAAAAAAAAAAAACATTGACTCTAGAATTACAGGAATTGAATTGTAATCCTTCTTTGTTACATATTTACTATCTGTATGACATTGTGCATGTACTGAACTTCCCTGAACCTCCATTTTCTCATCTGTAAAATGTTTTGGACTAGATAGTCTCTAAGATTCTTCCTAGCTATACATCTCTATGCTTCATGGAATAAGGATATTTTTTTGGGGGGGTAGGTTCTGTGCCTAGCACAATTCCTCATACGTGCTGAATATTTAAGAGATACATAATAGACTTATTGAACAGATTGGAATGGAATTAAATTTTCCCAATAATTCTGTGAGGAAGTTAGGGCAGGCCTTACCTACCTTTGTACAAATAAGGAAACTGAGACCTAAAGAGATGAAGTCACTTCCCCACTTTTGGCTAGTTACTGGCAAAACTAGGACTAGAACATAGATCTTTAAGACCTAGAACTTTGCACTTTCCATTAAACCACAACTGCCTCCGGGATGGATAAGATGCCAAGACTCACCCATGATATACATTGGAGAATCTTTCTAGTCTTTTCTCATAGTTGAAATACTTCTTTTCAGCAAAAACTCAAAATATTTCAGATTCATGCTAATCATTTTCAGAAAGAAGTGGGGGAAGAAAACACAACTTTGAGTGTTGCAAACAAACCCCTTCAGCTAATAATTGTGTAATAACATTGACCTAGTCAGTTCCTGTTTTCATTTTCCACAGATCTATTCTGGTATCAGTTTATTCCCTTGAAGTGGATTTAGCAAGTTCTTAATAATTAAAAAAAGAAAGAAAAAAACAAAGACTTTATGCTATTTCCATCTATGATTCTATCTTATAATCCTCTTCCTTGGACATTTTGAAATGTTTTACAGTTGTATTAAAATAGAAGTTTAAGATGTTGATTAAACTAATACAAAAGCAATATTAAACAATTAAAAAAACCAGCCTTTCAGTTGAATCAGTCACTTAAAACTCAAGAATATAAAAATACATAAGGAAGTTTAATACATAACTTATCTGTCTCCCTCTCTGTCTCTGCATTTACCTATCTCTCTCTCTCTCTCTCTCTCTCTCTCTCTCTCTCTCTCTCTCTCAGAGGTTTAAGAAAGGAAAGAAACAGAAGCAGTGAAAGAAACAGAGAAGTAGACAAAGGAAGAATGGATGGAAATTGCTAGTGGAGAAAAGAAAAGAGTGTATTTACCTTTAAAGTGATCTGTATATATGGCATCTAATATGCACTTCTATAGATTTGAAGGAGGTGGCATAAAGAAGTGGGGGAAATGCTATGAAAAGCCAGATACTATGTAAGGAACATACCTCAATATCAGAGTGAGACTTTCAAGATAAAAAATCTGACAAAAAAATTCTTTCCTTGTGCTAGTAATAGCATCTCCAAATGGAACAAATGGAAAACATTTACCTTTCACTGTTTCTTCTGTGTTTGCTTTTGACATTATAGTCAGATCAGACCAACATTACAACCAACTCTCAATTATTCAGTGTTTGACTGTGATCTGTAGATTATCCATGATCCTTTGCCTCTCTTTTCTGCTGCTCTCCTCCTTAGTTAGTTTTCTTCTTTCATAATCCTAGAGCCATAAAATGTCAGTTAGAAGAGATCTTAAAGGTGAACAACTCTAGTTCTTTCATTTTATACATGAGAAGCATGAGGGCCCAGACAAAGGAAGGGACTTGGCCAAGAACATACAACGAGCCTATAATAATGTCAAGACTCATACCCATGTCTCCTGATTCTTAGACCAACCCTCTTTCCATTATGCCACAAGAAAATGAGATCAGTTGGCATTGCTTAGTGAGAACAGCTCTAGTTTAAAACCAGTTGGACTGAAAGAGTTCAAATCATATTAATGACTTTTGGGAATTATGCAAAGCTCTTTCTAAACCTTAAAGCACTATGCCCATATCATGTATTATTGCTGTTGTTGCTACTACTGCTGTTTTTATTATTATATATCCATGCTGTAACTAGCCTGTTATTTGGCATGGATACACTGATTGACAGTCAATATATTTTACGTGTTACAATGCTTTTTCTATTGTTATCTTTAAAACCACAATTAACAGGACATATTATCAGGAGGCCACCAATACTATTTGATCTCCTTTCTTTCATTCTCTTCCCTCTTCAATCTATCCTTTTCATAATTGCCAAATTATTATTATTAAGGTACAGACCTGACCATGCCATTATTCTGCTCCAGAAAATTAAATGACTTTTTTTAGGATAAAATATAAACTTCTCTATTTGGGGTCAATAAGAATCAGACATGACTGAAAACAAATGAACAACATTTGGTATTTAAAACCCTTCACAATTTGACTTCAATATTTCTTTCTAGAAATGTCACATTTCTTTTTTCCACTTCCTATATGATGATCCATATATATGATGTTTCATCTCCAATCTTCATATCTGTTTAGAATGTCTTTGCACATGCCTATAGCTTTTAGAAATTCTTTTCTCTATTCAAGGATTAGCTTGTCCCCTAACAGGCCTTTTCAATTTTCAATGATACACACTCTGTACAGAAATTATTTTGTGTTTATATTGCATCTAATTATCTGCATGCACATTATTTACCCAAATCTGGATGGATTCTTGAAGACAGAATTTTTTTCTTTTTATCCTCAGTATCTTGTACAGGCTTATGATCTAAGGTAGAGAACACAAAATATGCTTTGAATAAATAAATGTATGTTGAATTATCCAGAGTCTCTCTCAATTGCCTTTCTTTAACTATAATACTTACTTGGCACCTAGGTATATAGTAGATAAGTTATATCTCTTGCAAGGTCCTGTACTACTAGTTAACTCTTAGGATAATTTTTTGTGTGCATATGTCTCCATTTTCCAACTGAATTATAAGCTAAGTGAGGGCAGGACCTACCCATCATGTCTCTTTGAGTTTCTTAGAGATGGATATATCATGCAGATAGCAGGTGGTCATTAAATAGTTATGGACCTACTGAAATGCTTCCCTTTAGTTCACTTTCATTGAATCCCTTTTCTAGTATCCTTGAATTTTTCTAAGTATTTTTTGTATTTTTCCTATTTTCACATGGATGTGAAATTGGAGCATTCACATAGCTTATGAAATAAGTAGGCATTTTAGGCTACAATGGCTTAATCATACCATGTCATACTTTTAATACTTACCCCCTACCAGGCCACATACTTTTGGGAGCCTGGAAATGTTAGCACATGCTACACAAACACACACAAACACACACACAGACACACTATTGGGGGGAATGCAATGGAAGACTGCAAGACTTAGTTTAATAGTCAGAATGCTTTTGATACCTCACATACTTTGGAGAAAAGCTCCCTGACCACTTCTAACATAGGGTGGTGGGTGGCCCAGCCTGTTCTTGGGGCAGATGCTCTGCTACAACTCCTAGTGAAGGGGCGCCTGTCTGCCACATTGCTAAAATAGGTCCCTGCTCTATGTAGGTGAAGGGACAACTGTCTGCAAAAACCAAGGCTTGGCAAACATATGTTTGGCAGACTCTCACTCCATTTAACACATTTGTGCTCATAGACAGCCTTCTAAAGCAAAGGGGAAAATAAAGAGACGTGGAATAAATACATTCTTTTGATTCACTGGAAATGTGAAGCTGGGCCAAATCAATCCAATCCAATGAAGTGTGTGTGTGTGTGTGTGTGTGTGTGTGTGTGTGTGTGTGTGTGTGTGCTTCCTCCAAGTGAGGATAATTACCAATGTGCCATAAAAGTAGTGGTTTCATGACCCCAGGGCTACCTCCCAACATGCTTTGAGGGCTAGCCCAAATTAGGTCTGGTGGAATTTAACATAAAGGGACGGATTTCATTCCTGAGGTGGGAAAAAGTTGCTGTGGATTCCATAGAATGAACCAGAGAGTTTAGGAAATGTGAACCAATAAAATTAAATGAGTTTTCCCCTCTCTTGCTTTTATCACATTATCTACATGGCCTTTATAATTATGATTAATGCCTCCATTGTCAATAGCAATATTCTCCTAATAATTAGATATGACTTCAGGGATTGGCATAATCCAATCAAAAGTTAGAATAATAACTCAGTGGAAGATGGACAAAGTATAAGAAGAATACAAAGGAAGGCAGCAGTTGGACTGCTATATCAATATATCAATGATGATGTGTGTGAGCAATAGCATAATAGACATTACTGAAGATGTAAAGGAAGTAGGTCAATTATGGAGCAAGAATGAGAGATAATTATTGGACAGATTTAGTGATGCATGGGTACCCCTTACATAAAAGCAAAAGAAGCAAACCTTCAGTGAACTGGGTAAATTGTCTTTTAAGTATTATGAAAAGATTCAGACAAGAATTGCAAAGTAGAATTGAGGGGCTGTGATTAATGATAGTAGACAGGGTACCCTCACTAATAAAGTCCCAAATCCTTTAAAGAATAAAAATATTATATATGTAGCAATACTGTTTTATATGTTTCTCATTGTTGTCCCTTACTGAGTTTTACAAATTGACTAAAACCAATTTTCTAATAACTTTAAAAGTTAGGCAAATCATTCTAGCTATAAGAAATCTCCTCTTGGTGGAAAGAAAAGAATTCTCTGTAGTCCTTTTTATGAATCTTACCTTCTACTGGGTGATTGGTTTCTATAACCTAATAGCTGGGAAGTAGGAGAAGGAGGAAAAGTTTTTAGAATTTCTTCAAAAATGACAGAGGTAGGTTAGAGAAAGAAAAAGAATATGTTTGACCCCATGTCTCAAGATTCTATAATGGAACTTAAGTCTAGAGGAATAGGGAAATCCTCAATTCTCACAATGCAGAATTGGGACTACTTTTGCTCCTCTCCAGACATGAGTTACTTCTCTCTTGCTCCATGATTTTTCAAAGTTTATCCATAGGGACTCAGAAATCTCAAAGTCTTCTGATACTTTGAAATGCTGCTTTATTAGATCTTGGGACTTGAACCCTCTGAAGAATTCAAATTGTCTCTCATTTATCTTGGGTTTCAATTCTATTATTAATTTTTATTCTATACTTCCTGCCCTAAAGTCCTCTTTCTTTATAAAACAGGAATCTTCTTAACTATTTTGTTTTTTGGACCCTTTTAATAATCTTGTGAAACCTATGAATCCCTTCTTAGAATAATATTTGTAAATAAGAGAAAATTATAGCATTAAAAAAGGAATGCAAATATATTGAAATGCAGTTATGACAAAAAGGCACAGATCTCAGGTTAAGAACCCTTGTAATAGAGATGTCTTTCCCTCTCTTTATCATATATCATCACCATTCCAACTTTTATACCTTCCTTAATTTTCCTGTTGTCTTGTCCCCATAATTGCTTTCAAAAACTTCTTTTTATCATCCTTAATATTGATAACAGGGCTTAGCATATTCTGAGCATTAACCTTCCAGACATTCTTACAGGGCAATGTGCAGAATCATGTTTATTATACAACCTTACCTATTTTACCCTTTTTGTAATCTTAATCTATATTTTTCTCTTTGAAATATGGTGAGATTCACATATGCTCTTCTCCTCCTTAAGGGAAGGTATCCTTGCTGACTCTGCTTATACAAGGACCCAGTCATATACCTTCTAGCAAAGCATGTTGGGGCTAAACAAGTGAAATACCATCTGCATTTCTCTCTATTTGAGTATGATGATTCCTTACCTCCCCATTGTAAAGAACAACTTTGTCTAACAAAAGAAAAATTTACTTTTATTCAGTATACCATGATCATAATTTTTTTTATTGGTGATACTTAAAATTATTGGTTGGAAGTAAAAAGTAAGAATTGAGGACAATATAATGGTTGTATTATGATATATGAAGTAGTATGTGGGAGGGATTGGGAAGGCATGTGTGTGTGGGGGAGGAAAAAAAGTCTTTATTCAGTATTTACTATCAGCTAAACACTGTATTAAACTCTTTCTAAATATTATTTCATTATATATAAGATACACAAATATAAATGTGTATATATACAATACATATGTGTATATTTATATATATTTATAGTCTAATATATATGTATATATACAAAATGGATTTTTCCATTCTCCCTTCCCTACCCCCTCTATACCATAGATAAAAAATTTCAAATTCCATTTGTTTACTTGGATACATTCCCTGTAACAACTGCATATACTTGAGTATATGAACTAGGGAAAGCCACCAACCCACAGCAGAAGAGTTTAATCCCACCAGCTGAAGGGCTTACATGCTATAAGAAAATGGGCTTAGCTTGGCTAAAATTCTTCACATGGACCACCTCTGTATTTTTTAGTGAGGATCCGTAAGCCTTGTATGAGTGCTGTGGCCGTGATGATCCAAGTCCACCATGAAACCTGGCAGTAGAGAACTGAAAGTCAGGAATGGCTCAGTGGTAAGAATGGTGGGTTTGGATCCAGTGGGGATTGGTTTGAATTCCAGCTCTACTTTGAGACCCTATACAAATCATTAAAGAAATAGGGTAGAAGAAGACTATACCAGTGTTAGTTCTTAGCAGTTCCCAAGACTCAATTGTTAAATTTTCAGAATTCAGCAAATTCAAGAAAACAGAGCTTGTTATTATTTTGATTGTTGAGATCTAAAAATGTTATGGAGAAAATGGTAATATTGCAAACGAAATTTAAATGTACCTCTAGCATACCCCTCTCATCCCCTCACTGCCTGAGAGTTGGTTATTAAACATTTGCAAGCACCCAACTGAACTTTATCACCTCTAATATCCATCTCTGTTCTAAATATTTTTGTCACTTTATTTCAGTTGTTTCTTTTTTTATTAGGTTTTTGCAAGGCAAATGGGGTTAAGTGGCTTGCCCAAGGCCACACAGCTAGGTAATTATTAAATGTCTGAGGCCAGATTTGAACTCAGGTACTCCTGACTCCAGGGCCGGTGCTCTATCCACTGCGCCACCTAGCCACCCTATTTCAGTTGTTTCTTAATTTTATAAACTGTATTTAGAAATACCTTTGCAAGCAAAGGGAAGTGGTCAATGAAGGTACTTAATCACTGGATTCTGATATTGAGGGAGAAAGGTTCATTTGCTCTTACATATACGTTACTCATCCTCACGGTTGGTTTCAATTGATAATTACTTGACTTCACTCTACTCTTTTAGTGGTGATGTTTTCAGGACTCTCCAACATCTCTAACAGAATGGCAAATACACTAGATTAAAAAAGGCAAAAGACAAACTAGAAAGTTTTTCTGTCTTTTCTCCTCTTTCTTCTTGCTCCCCCCCCAATTCTTAGGGTCTTAGATTTTCAGCTGGAAAAAGAGATCATCTAGTCTAGGGGGTCTTAATCTATTGTGTCATGAATCCCTTCGACAGTCTGGCAAAACCTAAAGGGAACCTTTTTTAGAATTATGTTTTTAAATGTATAAAATAAAACACATGATTATAAAGAAGTTCTATTGAAATAATTATGAAAACATTTTTTTAGAAAAGAAATTTACAGGGGCAGCTAGGTGGCACAGTGGATAGAGCCCCGGCCCTGGAGTCAGGAGTACCTGAGTTCAAATCTGACCTCAGACATTTAATAATTACCTAGCTGTGTGGCCTTGGGCAAGCCACTTAACCCCATTGCTTTGCAAAAACCTAAAAAAGAAATGAAAAGAAATATACAGACTCCAGATTAAGAACAAAATTCCTTCATTTTGTAGATGAGGAAACTGAGGCTTGAAAATTTCAAGTGACTTGCTCAAAGCCAACTAACTAGCAAGTTGGAAGAGTGAATTTGAAAACAGGTGCTCTGACTCCAAGTTCAAGACTCCTCTTTTGTTTCTTCGTCATTTCTTTTAACACTTTCCAGTGTAGAGACCTTTTCCAACTGAAAAAAGGAATCAGAAGTCAAATTTTATTAGAACAGTTAAGAAAATAGCAACAAAACAAATAAAAGATCAAACAATATGTAAATTTAATAGCAGCTTCAGAGGTGCTAACTTTCTTCAGGTATTATAGACAATCAGCCCCAGGACATGATTCACAAGTTTCAGCTATGATGCTAGCTCACTGTGGTTTTTTGGGTAAGACTGTAAATCAAGGTAAAGATATATTTAAAAAGTGGATTGATTTTTCCTTGAATTTATTTATTCATTCATCAAACAAAAGTATTTAATGTTTTCAGAGTGCTGTGGGGGAGCTTATTTTTTAAAAGCAGATGACATGTGTAAAAGAGTTGTAATCTTGTTGAGAAGATGAAAGTAAGGAGATAATATAAGTGAAAGACTATTATATTATGACTTGTGAGGGAAAACAAGGGAAGACAGTATAGACTGAGATTAATCAATTAACAATTTTTCTTTGGAATATTTCATTTCATATTCTATGTATATTTATGTGTATGTTAAAGACAGAAAGATAGAGAAGGAGGGGGAGATAGAGACAGAGAGGAAGACGGACAGAGATAGACAAAGACAGAGAGAGACAGAGACAGAGACAGACAGAGGCAGAGAAACAATCAGACAGAAGTGGATACAGAAGAAGGTCTAAAACTGTATGAAAGGATCAAGGGATTTAAGCCAGCTGTGAAACAGCTAGAATGGGGAGAGAAGCAAAGTAACACTCAACAAAAATGAAAAGAAGAAAGTGAGCACTATGTCCTGTGGAGGCTTATAATTGTGTAGCCCATTGTCTATAATCACATGCAGAATTCTTTTCCTCAGCAGACCTGTTGATATCTGAAGCTTGGTTCATAGTTGTTGTGTATGGGGGAGGGGTATCACCTTTCAGAATCTATCTTACTTTGGCCCTGCTAAGTGAAATCAGAATAAAGGGGCAAGTGGAAAGAAGGAGGAGGAGGTGGGATTTTAGTCAGGAGATTGGGTTCAAAGAGCCAGGAGGCTCTTCTTATTGCAGGTCACTTTTCATTTTCAGGTTTCAATTTCTCTTCTACAAACTAGTAGCATCTACTATACCATAGGCAATTTGGGCTAGTTGAATTCTAATGGAGGTTTGAATAGCTGATCCCATCTCTGATGTTTAGCACCTGTGTAACATTAACTAAGTCACCTCACCTCCCTGGGTCTCAGTTTCCTCATCTATTAAAATGAAGAATTGGACTAGATGGACTCCAAATTTCCTTTCACAAATCAAGATCTATGATCCTATAAGCTCTACAATATATTACAGTTCAAAAATCCTATAATCCTGTGGACTTTTTAGTTTGTCAAGGAAGATGCCATTTGTCACAACCCTTTCTTTGTTTCCCCTCAACCTTTATACTTTACACTAATTGCCAGAGTACTGGTTATACCAATTATATACATTGGGAGTCAATGGATGAGCATTAAGTGTACAAAGTGCCAGAAACTGTCTTGAGGAAGGAGGATCCAAGAAGAAAGAGGATATAGTTTTTTCCTCAAACATTTGAAAGAAGAGCTCAAATTTTTATGAAGGTGAAACACAGAATACTGATAGCAACTCAGAATCAATTGTTGACAAAACCAGAGAGAAAAAGACACAGGATCTTAGAACAGAGAGGTGGACCTTCAATGCCATTTAATCCAAAGACCTTATTTTACAGATGGGAAAAGTGAGACTCAAAGAGGGTAGTGAGCATTGAATGGATATGCCTACTGAATAAACCCTCTACCAGCTGTATTTCTTCAATTCCACCCTCTCCATTTTACTTTAGAGACAAGGAGGCAATAAACTGAAGCAAGTTGCATCCAAGTCAAGAATATATTTCCTCATAAATCTTGAGAAATATAGGTGATCAAAGATGTCACAGATGGAAAAGCTTCCAGAGTCAGCGGGTTTGCCAACATATGGTTGGGATAGCTCCTGAGGGAGTAATTGCAAACACCAAGGGCAAAAACAAGCAGGAACTCATCTCTGGACTTCACATCACCATGTGCCAGGTAAGTGAGTAATAAAGGCATCATCGGCCATGATTTAATCGTAGCTTATCCGGGTGAGCTGGCATGGATTACTAAATCTCAGTTGGATAAAACAGCCAACCCAATGTTGGCCCAATGCAGAGCCCACCTGGTCATTTCATTCCACCTGGATCAATGGAATAACACTTCAGAGGAAAAGAGGAAACCATCATTTGGGGAGAGAGAGATGGCTCCCACATTTTCTGATTTAGACTTGGAAGTAGATAATTTACTCTTTCATTTTCTCTCACATTAAGTGGAGAGTGAGAAAGGGAAGGAATATAATTGTCTCATCTCTTTTGGTTGATTTTACTCAACTGTGAAAGACTTTCTGAGCTTTTTTTTGGATGAATCAAATAAATATAGTTGTGTTTATATGCTCCTTGAAGATCTCCAAAGTACTTTACTGTAAATATATACATTATATTAAATGAGTCTCATAATAACTTCATGACATGGATATAATAAGTATTATTACCTACATTTTAAAAATAAAAAATGAAGTTATAAGATTTACTAAAAGTAGAAAAGTAAAAGGGACAGTTTGAAACCTCCAAACTGTATTCTACCATAGTACATTGACTTCATTCATAAAATACAGTATATGAACAATAAAAAGCTCTGCATTAGACCAGATTTTTTTCTTCTTTCTAATATCCACTCAGTCAGGGTCATAAGATGGTTTACTGACTAGGGTGGAATGGAATCACGTTTGTTGATATTAATAACTTAAAAGAATGAATGAATACAGTATTTATTATGCACTTATTATGTTAAAGCATTGAGATACAAATAGAAAAAGTAGCACAGTTCCCTTGCTAGTGCCTTGGGAGCTCCTAAGATTCTCACAAGCTGATAGGAGAGACAATGCAAATAGAAGTTTTCATTTGTAAGACACAGGGATGGCATTTATCTTTAGAGTACTGCAATAAAATAGATGCCAACACCTATTCTTGAATATCACTTCCACTGATAAAATCATCTTGCTTTTTTATGTTCTACCCTTTGATAGTGCCAAGGACTTTGGAGACAAGAACTTCCTTTTCTGAGTCTTCTATAGATGTGACTATAGAACCTCTAAAAGCAGTTACTAGGCTCCTTGTCCTTAGGGTAATTTACATAATGTAATGCAGTTCACAAAAGACATATTTTATTTGATTTATACAATTATGTGAATCAGTGCAAATATTATTAGTCCCATTATAGGGAATTATGCTTATGATGTTATGGGTGTAGAAAACTCTTGATTAAGTAAGGTCCCTCTACCAAAGCAGTCAGGGCCTGCTAGTAGGAGAGCATTACCTAGACCATTAGCACTGGAGGTTTAAGTGACTTATCAGGAGTCACATCTTGGGTCAGAGGCAGGACATGAACCCTATATTTTACACCAAAGGCCTGCTCTCTATCCATATTCTCTAATATCTCTATTATGAGGAAAAGTGAATCTTAAACCTCTTGCCTTTGAACTTTGGTGTCCTGAAAATTAATTCTTTAGTACTACATAATTCACAGTTCTATTTCTTTATACTTTCCATTAAATAGATAAGAAAACTTAGGGAGCAGGGAGGTTTCATTAAGTGACTTGCCCAGAGTCACACAGCTATTGAGTGTCTGGGGCAGGATTCCAATAGTCTTCTTGACTCCAAGTCCAGTGCTCTAATTACTACACTATATATGTCTGCTTTCCAAAGTACTTTCTTCAGCTTCAAAAAGAATTATTATTGCTATTATGTTATTTATAATTCAAATGTATGACAACCATACTTTCATCTGAGTATTTGATAAAGTACAGAATAGGTGTGTGAGACATTCAACAATGAACCTTTCAAGTTAATAATAACCCATTATTGACAATATTGGTGGTCTGATTTTTTAACCACCTCTGAATCCAAGTAACTGTATTACCAATATCATCACATCTCTCTAACTTGACAAAGATAAAATCAGATACTTTGTCAAATGCCTTGCTATAATTCAGGTAGACATATATAGTGTAGTAATTAGAGCACTGGAGTTAGAGTCAAAAAGACTTTTGGAATCCTGCCCCAGGCACTCAATAGCTGTGTGACTCTGGGCAAGTCACTTAATGAAACCTCCCTGCTCCCTAAGTTTTCTTATCTATTTAATGAGAAAGTTGTCCTCAGTGGTCTTCAAGGTCCTTTCCTTCTTTAAAATGATGGTCCCGTGATCCCATCTCATTGGCATTTCCATGATCTAGTCTAGCAACCTTGTCATAAGATGACATTATGAATCACCATCATAATGGATGGTCTAGTCTGACCTACTTTTGATGAAGTCATAGTGGTTTTTAGTGATCACTGTTTCCTTTTCTAAGTTCTTATAAAACACTCCTTTTACAATATGGGCGAGAATCCTGCCAAGACTCGAAATCAAATTTACCATCTTTTAGTTTACAGAATCTGTGTTCTTTTTTTATTAATAGAGGCATTTACTCATAACCATCCCGGAATACCACTCAAACTTCATGATTTTTAAGGAACAGCAATTTAGCTTAATAATTGCTATTGCCAGGGGTGTGTGTGTGTGTGTGTGTGTGTGTGTGTGTGTGTGTGTGTGTGTGTATGTGTTGTTTCCATACCTTTGGGATGTAATTCATCTGAGTCTGGTGACAGAAATTCATTAAAAGTTGCCAGGGACAGAAGAAGAAATCAAAGCTATCTATAGTCATATGAAAAAATGTTCTAAATCACTATTGATTAGAGAAATGCTACTTTGAGGTACCACCTCACATTTATCAGATTGACTAATATGACAGAAAAGGAAAAAGAAAAATGTTGGAGGGAATATGGAAAAATTCAGTCACCAATGCACTCTATGAATTGATTAAACCATTTTGTAGAGCAATTTGGAACCATGCCCAAAGGACAATAAAGCTGTACATACCCTTTGACCCAGCAATACCACTATTAGAGCTGAATCCAAAAGATATCAAAGAAAAATGAAAAAGTCCTAATGGTACCAAAGTGTTTATAGCAACTCTTTCACTGATGACAAATAATTGAAAATTGAAGGAATGCTCATCAATTGGGTAATGGCCTAGTATATTATATTATATAATTGTCAAGGGATACTGCTGAACCATAAGAACTGATAAGAGAATGGTGATTTCAGAAAATCCTGGGAAGATTGATATGAGTTGATACAAAGTGAACTGAGCAGTTAGGTACACAGTAGTAGCAATGATGTAAGATGAACTAAGTCATGTCAATGACTTAGTTTCTCAGCAATACATTGATACAAAATATTTTCAAAGGATTTATAATGAAAAATGCCATCTATCTACAAAGAAAGAATTGATGAAGTTCAAGTGCTGCTCACTTGTTTTTAAAAAAGTTTTGAAATCTTTCTTGCTTTTCCTGGTGTTTTATTATCTTCACTAATTCTTTTTCTTTGTTTTCTCCTGCAATATTGCATGTATGGAGATATGTTTTACCATGATTTCACATTTATTGTTGCTGTTCACTTATTTTACTTGTGTCTGACTTTTCATGACCCCTTTAGGGTTTTCATGGTCAAGATATTGGAGTGGTTTGTCATTTCCTTTTCCAGATTATTTTATAGATGAGGAACTAAGGCAAATGGTGTTAGGTGACTTGCCCAGAGTAAAACAGCTAACAATGTCTGAGGCCAGATTTGAATTCAGGAAGATGAAGCACCACTGTGCCACCTAGCTGCCCCTTCTTAATCTATATGAAATTATACATATACAGTTATTCCTTCCACATCATGGGATTTAGGGGTGTGATATACTCATGGTTTAGAAAATCAATCTAATTTTTTTTGGTTATTCCTTTGTAACAGAGAAGAATTCTGAATTATGATACTAAAAGATAAAATATGTTGATATTATACAATACTGTACATGCATGCTTGAGCTTCTAAATTTTTTGTGTCATATGCTGACCTTCATAATCATTTGTGGCTTCTACCAAACTCCCCCCAAATTCCCATTTAATTTCTTGTGATAACCTGCAGAATATCAAAACTATGATTGGGAAAGTTGCTATGTGAAAGAGATAATTGTAATAATCTATATCAAATTGTTTCCTTCTCATGGAGGGGATAGAGGAGAGAGGAAGAGAATTTGAAACTCAAAAATTATAAGAATTGAACATTAAAATTGTTTCTACATGCAACTGCAAAAAATTAAAATAAATACATTAAGAAAGAAATAAAAAAAAATGGCCCCAGTTTAAAAAAAGGTAGCCAGGAGTTTGTTTCCTTGCCATCTCCCTCTTATCATGAATTTCAACTCCTTGTTAATTGTTTTATCTTTCTGGGTTTTAAGAAGATTGTTTTTAAGAGGGGAAAACAAATGTGAAATGAAAATTTAGTTTTTTGTTGCTCCCTGTCTATCATCATTGCTACACTGAGAAGAGAGACACTGTCCCTTATTTACTTTTTCTCTTGCCCCTCCCCATAGCTAAAAAACCCCTTTTTGATATCCTTAGCATTCCTAATCAGCTTCAGCTCAATTTGAACTTCAATGCTATTGTCAAATTTTTATAGAATTACACTGTTCTTTTTTAGTTATCTTCTATTATCTTGCTTTATTTCTCTTTTCTATTACATCCTATTTCTATTCTAACATTTCTATTTTTGTTTTCTCCTAGTCGAGCCTTTAAAATCTAAATTGGCCTAATAAACTCCTTGTGCTTTCATATCTATCTCCTTAGATAATTTCTACATTTCCTCTCCTTATCAGAATTGTTTGTTTTGTCATATTAGAATTTCATTCTTGAGAGCTTCCTTCCTCTCATATTCCAATCTTCCTTACTGAGTTTTAGATCACAAAATTCTAACTCATTTTTCTGAACTCTTGGAAACCTGCTCTTCCAAATTTAAACTATACATAAGACTATAACTGTTTTTCCTTTACTTCTCTATCAGGAAATCGAAGAATAGCTTTTTTTCATCTCTAATTAATCAGTGTCAATAAATTAGAAACCTGTAAAAAAAGCAACAGTTGCTCTAATTATTTCCTTCACCTTTTTTGCTTGGAGTCATCACTAAAGCAAATCAGCTGTTTTACTTTGGTATTCAAAAGATCTTCAGTTTCAGCTAATGTTCAGATAATTAAGCTTTCCTTCATTATCATATCATGGCAGGTTTGTGATCTCTTCCTTAAACTACTCATCCATTTTTTCCTTTTGTTCTGTTAGTCTTCAATAGAGTTTTACGAGAACATCACTTCTGTTTCTCCATCCCTCAATTCACACCTAAATCCTTTTTACCTTTATTATCTTGTTCCTAGATTTCCTTGTTAGTATAATTGCTTCTGCCTTTTCCCTTTTAAATTTATTATATGCCTTTGAAATAAATTATGATTGTATATGGCCATATCTTAGTTATAAGTCCAATTTTTCCAAGTGTCAGCAGTACCTATGGTTGAGGTTGAATTTGTTTTCTCATATAAGGACAACTAGGTCACCCTGTTTATAATTTCTACTTTCTGCCTGCATATCTGACATCAATTGTCATCACAATCTCTCTTACTGGATACACATTGTCTCTAGTGATTTTCATTTGCCTGTGATCCTGTAGTATGTGACTTGCCAGTTTTATATATATATATATATATATATATATATATATACATATATTATATGCATATATATACACATACACACATCTATATAAGCATATACACACAAACACACACATATATGCTTTCTTATATATGCTGCTCTTTGTCTTCCTCCTTTAAAGCTCTTTTGATTGGATTAGCAAGATACTCAGAAAATACATTTTTCAAAATTTCATTAGTTATATCCCATACCTAGTCAAGGGCTTACCATAACTGTAGTTTTTAATTTGATCTAGAGATCCAGATCTAATTTGTAGATACTTTCTTCTTTATCAGTTCTTCATTTTGAAAAAAATGACTTTTTTTTCTTTTTTTTCTTTTGCAAGGTGGCAATGGGGTTAAGTGTCTTGCCCAAGGTTACATAGTTAAATAACTATTAAGTGTCTGAGAACAGATTTGGATGCAGGTCCTCCTGACTCCAGGTGTGGTGCTCTATCCACTGCACCACCTAGCTACCCTGACTTTTTCTTCTTAAGTCCCAATATCGAACCAGCATCTATGTTGAAAGATTAGTAATGTCACTAAGGTAATCAGTTACTTGCCCAGATTTCATAACATAGAAATGTTTTTTACATTTTTCTGTATGAATCCTAAAGAGTAGGTCAAGTCTTTCATTTTGAGAAGTGCCAAGAAGTTCTTTAACAATCTCAAATACAAATATTTGGGGGGTACAAAGAGAGAAGGAAGAAAGTCCCTATTCTCAAGAAACTTATAATAGTAAGATGAGGCAACAGAAAGGAGATTTCCAGTTCCAGAGTTCCACCATCACTGATGGTGATTGATCTTTAAAAATTTAATTTCTATTGATAAAATCACACCCATTTATGATATTGGACCATTTTATAATACCAAGAACTTTGGTGTTGAGAACTTTGGTGTAGGTCTTCAATAACTCTGGCTGCAGCATGTGTAATGAAGTTGTGGGGCTCTACTTATTCAAAAATGCTTTCTTGAATCTTGGCTTTGGGTGTTGGACTGGAAGTAAGATTTGTGGTCTGGGGGTGGGTGGGGAATACTACTATTTTCAGGACTACTGGACATACTGGCCACTCTACTGTTTCTGTCATGTCAACAAATATTTATCTTGCCAAACTTTAGCCCTAAGTCATTAACTACTACTACTTTTTTCCCTAATGTGTTTAATTGAACCCTCTATAGGAAGTCTCCTGTGTATTCTTCAACTTCCAATATTCATTGGTCCTTCTCTTTTTCCTTTTCCATGCATGTTTTTCTATCTTCCTACTTCCTGACACACTTGAGGATTTTCCTAAGGATAGCTAGGTGGTGAAGTGGATAGAGCCTTGGATTCAGGAGGACAGGAGTTTGAATCCAATCCCAGACATTGCCATTTACTAGCTGTATGCCCTTGGGCGAGTCACTTCAACCCCAATTGCCTCACATCCAGGGTCATCTCCAGTTGTCCTGATTGATATCTGGTCACTGAACCCAGATGATTCTGGAGGAGAAAGTGAGGTTGTTGACATTGCACAATATCTCCCACAATCAAATCAGTTCATGTGCTTGTCATAGTATCACCACCCTGACGTGATCTTCAAGAGTGAAAACCAAACATCATCATTAGGATTTTCCTCCACTGCTTCACTAACTCCCCCCCCCTTTTCTTCTTGAATAACCTCTTCCATTTTTCCAGGAATAATTCATTCTCTATACAGTGAGTTTTTTTTAAAATCATAATTCACTGTCTTCCCTGAACTGAACAAAGAGCTCTGCCCTTTGGACAGCTAGGTGAGAGAGTGAATGAGTCAGGAAGACCTAAGTTCTAATATGATTTTTGATACTGCATGACCTTGTGCAAGTCACTTAACCTCTGCTTATCTTGTTTTTTCCATCTGTAAACTAGGAATAATATTAGCACTCACTTCCCAGGCTTATTGTGAGGATCAAATGAGATAATAATTATAAAGCACCTGACACAGAATAAGAATTTTACAAATGTTAGCTATTATTATGCTCTGTACTAGAAATAGTTATTTCTCATTTGTTGCAATTGGTCCACTTAATATTCTAACCCTTAAATAACTGCTACCCTAAATCACAACCTTTAACCACCTCACCCCCTTCCACAAAGATTTTTTCTGGGTGCCTTATTCTGACTGTCCATCCTTTCTTCCTTCCCTCCCCACCTGCTACATACTCTCCAACTAAAAGTGAGACTCTTTAGGCCTGTTGCTTAAAAAGAAAGAGAAAATATAACAGAAATGGCATGGGCAAAGATAGTCTACAAGAAGTCTAACTTATATAGATTGTATCTCAAAAGTGTCTTGTACAATCTTAAAAATAATTTCCTTTCCTAGGGAAATTTGATCCTTGGGAACAAGAATTTTCCCTTTCTGACTCCTCTTTTCTTCACAAAAAAGTGTGCTTTCTATTTTAGATTACCCACTACCAATGGCTTAGCTAGAAGCTTTGTTTGAAAGGACTTCTTGGAAGTCCTAGGTTCACTCTTTTGACATCAATGACCTTCTTGATTCAGGGTAGGTTTTTGGTGCCCTGGTCCTATTTTCCACTTAAACAGTTACTAAATACATAACTACCATGTCCGTTAGATAGTCAGTGGCAGAGTTAAAGCTAGAGTCTTCTCTTCTGTCTGCATGATGAATTTGTTTTATACCACATTAAACTACTTTATGGTAACCTGCAAGGTTTCTGTTAGAACAGACTTATGGATGCATCCTAGTACATATAATAATAACTCAAATTTCTATAATGATGGGGCACATGGTCTCTCCCCCGACAGAATGTGAGCTCCTTGGGATTTAGGATTAGAGAGAGGTGAAGAGAGTCTAAATGAAGGTTGTGCAAATCTGGGTAAATATAAAAGATTGGTTCTGAAAGATGTATAGGCAGAGATGTCCAGATATGGCAACTAATTGGATATGTAGGGTGAGGAAAAGAGAAGAGAAGGGTAGGGAAGGGATAGGGGAGGTGAGAGAAGGGGACCTCTGGAAATATCCATAGTAATGGTACTATAATTTGTAGGATGAGTCAACAAGGGAAGTTAAGAGCGACTGGTTATAGAGTTAAGAGGAGAACCTAGAAAAAATAACAACATTAAAATCTAGAGTGAAGAGAGTATTATTAATGAAGTGATCAAATATGTAAAGGTCAACATATGTCAAGGAGGATGAGAGTAAGAAAAAATCATCAGATTTATAAATTAAGGAATCGTTGATAACTTGGGAGAGAGCAGGTTTAGTTGATTGATCAGGTCAGTAGTAGACTGTGAAGTGCTCAGAAGTGAGAAGAGTAGAATTATGAGTAGGAAAAGATAGGGGAGGAGGGGGAAAGTGATTCAACAAAAATCAATTGACATATGGTAAGATAGAAACAATACCACCAGTGGATTTAGGGGACCAGTGTTCAAATCTTACCCCTCATCCTCTTGATCTGCATGACCCAGAGCAAGACATTTAACTTACCTCACTTTCCTTATCTGTAAAATTAGATTAGATTTGATGATTCAACAGCTGGTAAAATATTTATGCCTATTTGTCCTAAAGTTGTTTGGGACATGAGTTAAAGGTGTGATTTTTTTTCCCTCTTCATGAACACTTCTAAAACATTGCAACTAACTCTACCCTCCCTCTGCAGAAGGAAATCATTTTCCAGCACGTGGCACACAGGCTGAATGTGGTGCTCCTGGATGGTGAACAAAGCTGAAGTAATTATGGGCTTTGCTGAAGCTCTTTGGCTTCCTTTGAGTCAGGGAGAGCAATAGAGCATCTCCAGTCACTTAATTTTTCAAATTATCAAAGGCACTGGGTGAACATGCCCACTCTCAGGGGGACTGCAATAATGTGTGTTCAATGCTCACCCATTCTGGACCCTATCCATTTTCTGGGAGGGAAACACAAGGACTTAATTAATGACTTGATAAAAGTAATCCTGGCACTGGTAATCACAATAATAACAATAATACTTCATAATGTTTTTCACCTGAAGAACTCTCACTTACCTCCAAGTCCACATTTACACAATACAGAGATGTCTAGGAAATCTGATAATCCCACACAGATGGTACAGCCAGGGTGGTGGTTGGAGAGGTAAAGAAGGGAGGGTCTGTGTGTCTATGTGTGTGTGCATGTGTAGGTAGGTAGGTAGGTCTTATAGGCATAGAGAATGGTAGGCATAGCAAGTAATCCCCAGTATAGGTGCATGACGACTCACGGAGAAATTACGTATAAAAACTTGGATGGATTCATTTTCCCTCGTGTGCACAAACAATACCCAGGCTGTTACTAATAACTAAAAGCTGTTCTTGAACTGGAATGCTGGAGTCTGCTGGCTTCTGAAAGATCAGAGGAAGTTAGTATAACCTGCTTTTTTTGCTTAGTGTGTTGAAAGTCAGGGCATTATAGAATGCAAGAGAAGAAAGGGACAAGGACAGGCATTCTTAACCTTTTTGGGGGGATCATGTACACGCAATCTAGTAAATCTATGTGAGAAGACCTAGTTTGGGTTTTTATTCTTAAATGAACAAAGAATGATAAATGAAAAAGTAAAACTATATGACTTTTCAAGTAGATAGAATAAAATACAAAGGTAAACAATTGATATGCAGTTATTAATATGAATTATATATGTATATATGAATTAAAAGTTTATAGACTCTAGACTAAAATACCTTTCTTACAATCATCTCATTTGGCAGTTTGAGAAACTGAGGCCCAGAGAAAGGAAATGATTTGTCCCTAAATCATAATAAATCAATTAGAAATCCAGATAATATAGATAAAAAGAAATAATAAAAGGAATTCACCCTCAAAAGGAGCATATAGCATGAGGGAAGATGGAATGGAGCAGGGAAGCAATTATAAATAAATAGATACATGAAAGATATATATATAGAATATATGGAAGGCGGTCTGAAAAGGGGAAGGCATTAGTAGTAGGGCACACCAGTAAATAGCTCCTACAGAAGGAAACGAAGAGATACAGGAAGTAAGGGATTCTTAGAGGTGGGGAAGGACAGAAAATAGGAGTTGGAAGTTGTGTTCATTGGGAGCAGCAAAGAGGACGGTGTGTTTTGATTCATAGAGTACCTGGAGAAAAAATATAGAAAAGATGGAAAGATAGAAAGGGGGCAATTTATATAGTTACAAAAAAGTCTATCTCTGACCATAGTGGGCACTAGTGGTATTTATTGAGTTGCAGGATGGTGTGGTTAAACCTTTGCTTTAGTAAGAGTCATTTTGGTGGCTGTTTAGAATCAAAATTAGAGTAGTGGAAAGACCTGAGGGAGAAAAGCCAATTAATAGACTATTGCAGAAGTCCAGGTAAGCAATGATGAGGGCCTGAATTGGGATTGCATATATCATTGGAGAGAAGTGAACAATTTAAAGATAAAGTAAAGGGACAAATGACAAAATTTGTCAAGGGACTAGATATTTGGGATGAGTGAGAGTAAGAAATCAAGGAAATATTGAAGTTTTAAACCTAAATGATTGGAAGGATTAGTGTTATCTTTGACAAATGACATGGAAATTCAGAAGGGTCTGTTTTGAAGAACAAAGGTAATCACTTGGTTATATTGAGTTTGAGATGTAAGGCATCCAGTTAGGAAGGTCTAATAGGCAACTGGTATTGTGAGACTGGAGCTCAGGATAGGGCATTGGACTGTCTATATAGTTTGGGAGTCATCTGCAAAGAGGTAATAATTGAATCCAAGGGATTCCAAAGGATCCAAAAGAGCTGATGAAATCAATAAATGAGGGTATATAAGGTAAAGGAAAAAAGAACTTAGGATAGAACTTTGAATTATGCCCACAGTTTGAGGGCATGGTTTGTATAATGATCTAACAAAGAAGAAAAAAGGAACAGTATCATTAAAAACCCAGAGAGGAGAGTATAATTCAGGAGTAAGGCATCAACACTGTCAAATCTTGAAAAGAGATAGAGATAAGGCAGGAAGATCAAATTAGGAAATTGTTGTAATAATTCAGGAGAAAAGTGAAAAGGTCTTGAACTAAGGTAGTACCTGTGTAAGTGTAGATATGAGGTGAGATGAGAGAAATTTATGCAGGTAGAAATGAGAAATATTTTATAACTTACTGGATACATGGGGTGAGGGAAAGTGATGAGTTCAAGATGATGCTGAGATTGAAACTGAGGCAGTGGAAGGATGATGGATGGATGTGGAAGGATGGATGACAGAAAAAGGAAAGTGAATATCCCCTGGAAGAGGGGGGGGAGATTAGAAAGAAACAAAGGGTTCAGTTTTGGACACATTGAATTTTAGCTTTCTCTAGGTAGGAAATATCCAATAGAGTGACAATTTGATGATAGGAGATAGAAGGTCAGGGAAAAGATGAACTGAATATGTAGGAGGCAAGAGGTTAAGGAACCATAAACTTTGGTTGAAGCAGATTAAGGGACATTTTCCAGGAACAAGGTGAAATAGCACATGGGGTCTTTTAAAAAAATATTCTGGATTTAGCAAACAGCAAAAGGGTTTCCATATATAAAGTAGAAGATAAAAAGATGATTATATATGAAATCACAAATCTCTGTTATGTATACCAACTTTTAAAAAAGTATATAATAAATTCAATATGTTACTTTCAGTCATCTTGCTTGTCTGTGCTTCTCACTGAACTTTGTTCTCATCCTTTCTATGTATTTTTTTAAGATGCTTCAGTGACCACATGGGCCCTGTTTTACTGGGTGAGCTAAGGGATATATGGTGTGTGTGTGTGTGTGTGTGTGTGTGTGTGTGTGTGTGTGTGTGTGTGTTTGTGTGTGTGTGTTACTCATGTAGGATATATCTATGTCCATATGGATTTGTCTAAATGTGTATTGGCTGGGGAAGCTTTGAAAGGTAATTTGGGAATCTCTCCTACCCCTCTTTAAGGGAAGATTTACTTCTGTCCAGAGATGAGTAGGAAAAGGGGCCATGAGGTTAACTGTTCTGCTCTTTTTCAAAGAGAGAGTACAAGATTAGACATCTGACCCCTCCCCCCAAAAAGGATAATTTAGGGTAATTATTTTTTCTTAAGTTCAAGCTGCTTTCCTGATCACTCATCCCTTAAAGAGAAAGGGGTGCCACCAAGCTTATATCTAAAGGTCTGATCCCTTCCTACCTATCCCTTCTGAAATAAAGACCTTCAATAATGTATGATGAGTAAACTCATTTATCCAAGCAGAGAGCAAATAGAAATCAGAGAAGTTATTCATGTTTGAATGTACTAGAAAATAGAGTCTATAACCCATCTTATCTAGTAAGATAGATAGATAGATAGATAGATAGAGAGAGAGAGAGAGAGAGAGAGAGAGAGAGAGAGAGAGAGAGAGAGAGAATCCTCAATCTCACCAAAGGAGAAATTCTCTTCTGTTTCTAGGAAAACAGACTGCAAATCAGTTTGAGGAGCCAGCTTTCCCTTATATTATTGCTTTCTAAAATCTATACTCTCTCTCTTTTTCTTTTCTTGAAGAGCTGCGGAACCACATGTATCCTCTCTCAAAGCAGGAAGGAAATAGGTCTCTTTCATCACTCAGGTTCTTACTCTAACTCTTCCCTCCAAACCTCACCCCAATGTATGCAGCAGTCATTCTCTGAACCAATAAGGAGAGTTTTATGTAAACAATCAGATTTTTAACCCAGAGTTACACGTACAAATGCTTCCAGTGATCCTTATTATGTTGATTTTTTTGTTAGAAATTGTTTAATGGAAAAAAAATGACTGTGTCCCCAAATAAGGAGACAATAGAGCAGTGGGGTTGAGAGAAGCAGTGGGTGAAGACATTTTCTTAAGTTTTATATTCTTCATACTCACAGTCATTAAATATTGTCTATACTTTGTTTTCTAATTTTGTATCCATTTAAATAATAAAGATTAATGAAAGAGTTAGAACTATTAGATAATTGCTTCCAAAACACAATATTCCACATGGAACCACTTGGATCTGAGGACTCAAGAAATTCAAAATATTTAGTCAAGCAGTGAAACTGGATTATCTTCCCTGAAAATCGCAGTAGAAATGGTTGAAGTGAAGTGGTAAATATTTCAGTGCCCAACTCAGTGCAGTTCCAATGCATAGTAGCTATCTAATATATGTTTGTTGAATATATAAAAAGAACTATGTGCATCCAAAAATGTTCCCATTCTACTTTGCTCTAATCATGGATATTTAAGGCCATCTCAGTCATCTATAATAGTTGGAAGAGATTTATGAAGTCATAATCATAACATTTGTAAAGTACATTCAATTTGTAATTTACTTTTATAGCATACTTGTAAAATTGGAAATATAAATCTTTTTAAAATTTTTTTTTAGGTTTTTGCAAGGCAAATGGGGTTAAGTGGCTTGCCCAAGGCCACACAGCTAGGTAATTATTAAGTGTCTGAAACCGGATTTGAACCCAGGTACTCCTGACTCCAGGGCCAGTGCTTTATCCACTATGCCACCTAGCCACCCTGGGAATATAAATCTTATTAGTTTCATTTTGTAAGGGAGAAAATGGAAACACAGCAAAGCCAAGTGACTTATGCAGGATAATAAAGCTACTGAATAAGAGCCCTACAACTCAAATTCAAGTCTTATATTCAAAAACATGATTCTTTTCACTATACAATATTGCTTCTATTTTAGTGCCTGAATGGTCTTCCTAAATGGCCTTCAGGAAGAGAGAACTCAGTATCTCCTTCCAGTTTCAGACAGACTTAGTTATTAGAAGTTTGTTTTATATTGAGATGTCCTCAGTCATCATTGCTAGTTGGATCTCTTTAACTCACAGATCTAGACAGAATCCCTTTACAGATGATATAACCTTTAAATTAAACAAAAACATCGACAGTGATCATGTTTCTGTTAAATTTTTTCTTCTCCAGGATAAATAAACCCAGGTTTTCTAATGGTGTATCTTTTGAAATAATGTTGACTCCCCTCTTTCTATTTTACTCATCCTTCTCTATATGTGCTGCATGCCACCTGCCAATGTCCTCAGTATATTTGGGATAGTTGAGTGACACAGTGAACAAAGGTCCAGCTCTAGGGTCAGGATGAGCTGAGTTAAAATCTGAACTCAAATACATTCCAGCTGCTTGACTTTGGGTAAATCACTTAACCTCTATTTGCCTCTGTTTACTCAAATGTATAAGGTGGCTGATAATAGCCTCTACATCATGAAGATGAATTGAGATAAGATTTGTAAATGTACACATAACACATTGTAAATACTATACAAATGTTTGTTGTTGTTGTTATTAATATTTTAATGCTGTGATACCTGAAGTGGAATACAGTCTTCTAGATGTTCTCTGAGCAGATAACAGATAACACCATTGATTCCCTTGTTCTGCTCATTCTGACTCTAACACTGCAATCTAATGTCACCTTGCCTATTTTTGGCTACTCGTTTGGACTATCACCCTGATTACTAATAATTTGCTGCTGAATAGAATACTTAGGTCTTTCCCACAAGAAGTGCTTTAAGTCATGTCTCCCCATCTTCTCCTGTATTTCTACTTGGGAAGCTGCTTTATTTTAAAAAGCCTAAGTGAAAGACTTTATATATCACATTAAACTTATTAGATAGAGCCTATTGTTATAGTCTGTCAAGAATCTTAAAAATAAACTTTTTTCATTCAGAATAGTCATAAATTATTCCTTTAGCTTCACAGATTCAATGTCTGTCAGCTATACTGATAAGTGTTTAGCAGAACAGGACCAAGGACAGAGCCCTCCAACTATACCTCATGGTTTCATGTCCCCTCACCAAGAATTCATATTCTCATTTCTCCTTCTCTGGACAGACACTGATTACTAATGTTCTCCTTAAGATGTGGTGACCAAATTGGGGGAAGGTAGGAAATGTGCCATCCTGGCTTCTCTGGACAAGTAGAGTTTACATACAACTGGCCTTGAGGGACCTTTTGGGCATGCCCAGTTTGTCTAACAAGTCACCCATGGGTGGGAGTAATTGGGAGGATAGCCTCCTTTGATTGGCTGTCTATATTTTCAAGACTGGTGAGATCAGCATTCTATTTGTAAAACTTTTCCACTGTACTCTTCTCTGGACTCCTATGAACTGAACAAATAAGATTTGCCTTCTCTTACTTTCCTTTTTACCCCTTACTTCAAGAAATGGACCAGGGGAGGAGGGGTGTTTCTTTCTGCTCTGTGTTATTTGTTCTCCATATCAGGTTCTCCATATCAGATGATCCTCATAAGACCCAGAGTTTGAAAGCCATGGTTACCAGGATTGCAAGAGTGTGACTCAGCCAGCCCAGCATGGAAGCCTCAAGAAACCAGGGTGCCTGGGAACTGAGACTGAGGCTTGGAACTAGGAACTGAGCTACACTGTTAACATAATCTACTTTCTCTTTTTTCTCCTCAGAGATTGTGATGGTACATGAGAGAATTGGGGAGAATTATGCTTTCCATGTATTGTGGGGAATATCTTGGCATATTAGTGATTATACCTTCTGAAGCAAATGTTCCTTTATAAAAGTCCCACTGCATTATACAAATAAATAAAAGAAAGCATGAAAAAACAGTTGTACCCACAAATGACCACAATATTTCGATTTTGTTTAACCAGAATAACTTTCACACAGGGGTGTGCTAATAAAAATAAAACTTTTATATTTAATCTGAATTATTAACATTTTCTCCATCATTTCCTGAAGTCTAGACAGGCAAGAAAAAAATAAATCTAGTCCTAATTTGTAGTATTTGTCGATCTTGGAAGTTAAAATCTTGAGTTTATTCAAACTGGCTCCAGAGAACCTCTATTTCACCTTTCTTGTTTTCAATACTGCTTAGTATCACATTAACTTATTTTGATAGCATTATTACAAAGTTGAATCATATTGAGATTTTGGTCAAATTTTTTTTTAAATGTGAAGTATAATTTTGCCATTTTTATAACTATTTTATATATACAAGTTAGTTATTTTTATTACATTTCAGAAAAAGAGGGTGAGATGAATTTATAGAAACTTGGTGTGAGATAGACAGAATTGTACCACATCATCTCAAACACATTCATAAATGGAAATGAAGGGAGGGTAACAAAGAGATGTGAAATGGAGTCAATCTACCAAACCAAATTGTAATTCTTTGACAATCATCAATGATGAAAGGAAAACTATCACTCTTCTACAGGAGTATTTCAGTACCCAATATGCTATATGAGAAAGCAAAAAGAAGCATTCAAGAAAATGCAAGTAGGAATAGCAGTCAGACTTGAACAAACATATATACAGAGAAAATTCATGTTGGTTGCTACACAATTTTAAAATCCACATAGAGGGGCAGCTAGGTAGTGCAGTGGATAGAGCACTGCCCTGGAGTCAGGAGGACCTGAGTTCAAATCTGTCTTCAGACATTTAATAATTACCTAGCTGTGTGATCTTGGGCAAGTCACTTAACCCCAATTGCCTTGTAAAAACAAACAAAAAACCGAATAAAATCCACATAGAGGTTGATTTTTCAAATATTTTAAAAAGGGGAAGATTATAAAATAATCAAAAAGATTATACAGAGAATTATTAGAAAGAAAAAAATGACCAAGAAGACTTTGATAGCTACTAACTTATATGTTTATCTTTCCTTCTCCATAAATTATTTTTAATAATGATTTATATTTGAATACTCATTACTAGATAGATCCTCTAATATTTGAGATTAAAATTGACAGAAATTAGAATAAAATCTAGATAAAGTATGGAATAGCACAAATTCATTATAATATGATTTAATTTTCATGCATTCATTATAGCAACCCTAAGAAATAAAAAATACAAAAACTTAAATAGCTTTAAAAAACAAAGCTTTGTAGAAAATACTATAATTCTCTTTCATGTATTTTTATAAATAAAATTTGCCCTTTCAAATCTTTAGTCAAAAAATACGAATTTGAGAAAAATCACAACATTGATGAAAAATGAACTATTGTCCAAAAAAGAATGAATGAAAAGTTGAAAGAAAGTAACTCTGGGAAAGAATAGTTCAGTAGACCTCTCTACCTTAAAGTATTACAATACTCTAACCCCATGCCCCAAATGTATAATGATGGAGTAATTATCATTTTTTACTTCATCCCTAGTACTTTCCTCAAAGTAGAAGACTCAATTAGTACAATTTAATTTACTTAATGGCATTTCTTTTTTTCTCCTATGGTAAAATATGATTACTAAATAGAGTTGCTGTGACAAAAGTACTTTGAATGCTGTAAAATATTATATAAATATGAGCTATAATTATGATATTCTATTCTAGGTACTATATTCAACAAATTATTGGGCATAAATTATATTTAAGGTATAATATAAGGATCATTTTGTATCCTTAACTCCAGTGTTAACTATCTCTCCTACCTTTATGTTATTTTTCAAATTTAACAAGGATACCATCCATACCTTTACCCAAGTCACTGATAGAAGTGTTAAACAGCACAGGACCATATACATCTTCCTAGGATACTCCACTGGAAACTTCCAGTCATACTGGTCAGCTAACAACCATTCTTTTTTTTTTTTGTTTTTTTGATTGTGTGTGTGTGTGTGTGTGTGGGGTAAACATATACACATACACAAATAGATTTACATTGTAGAATTTACAAATTATTTCTGCTTCTTGAGAGGTTTCTTTTCTTTTTTTTAAAGATATAAATGTTTTAAATTTTATTTATTTAATGTTTTTTATATATTAATAAAATATTATTGTTTAAGAGTAAGCATAATGCCCCCTCCCCCCACAAAAATATAGACTCGCATGAGCGATAAAGTAAAGGGGAGAGAAAAAAGTTAAAATTAAAATTAAAAAAATAATAGTAATAATTGTAAGTATGGCCAGGTGGTACAGAAGATGGAACACTGGCCCTTGAGCCAGGAGCACCTGGGTCCAAATCTGGCCTCAGACACCTAACAATCACCTAGCTATGTGGCCCCAGGCAGGCCACCCAGCCCCATTTGCCAGGCAACCCTCCCCCAAAATAATAATAATGATAAAAAATGTGCTTCAGTCTGTGTTCCAACACCACCAACTCTGTCACAGGTGGATCACATTATTTAGGATAAGTCCATCACAAAAGTTACTTTCATATTTTTCCACTGTTGCCATTGCTGATTGCAACTCCCTCTATTCATACTTCTCCACTACCATGTACTATATTTTCTCTCTCCTTTCTCTCTGTCTCTGCTGTAGGGTAGCTGAGTGGTGCAGCAGACAGCTCCCCAGCCCTGGGGCCAAGAGGCCCCAAGCCCACATACCACCCCTTAGGCCCAGCATCCACCTGGCCTTATGGTCCCGGACAAGTCATCCAATCCCAGCCCCTTGCAAGAAGTAAAAAAGCAAATGTGTTTTATCTGACCACTCTCCCCCCATGGTCCATCCTCTCTTCCATCACTCACATCCCCCCCTTCCCCCTGTCCCCCTTCTCTCCTTCTTAATCCAGATGTTTATACCCCATTGAGTATATAT
The DNA here is from genome assembly GCF_037893015.1 of Macrotis lagotis. NCBI lineage: Eukaryota > Metazoa > Chordata > Mammalia > Peramelemorphia > Peramelidae > Macrotis > Macrotis lagotis. The sequence continues at coordinate 89,532,879 of NC_133665.1, forward strand.
GCTGTTTTCTTTATGTGCCACCTCCGATGAGAATGAAGAATTCCTCATTCCCCCTTGCCTTCCCCCTTCCATATCATTGCAATAGCTCATTGTAATAAAGAAAAATCTTATTATATGACATATATTAGCCTATTCCTCCTCTCCTTTTTCTTTCTTCCATTACATTTCCCTTTTATCTATTGATTCCATTTTTATACCACATTATATCTTCAAATTCAGCTTTCTCCTGTGCTTCATCTATAAAAGCTCCTTCTACCTGCTCTATTAAATGAGAAGTTTTTTATGAGTATTATCAGTATCATTTTTCTATGCAGGAATACATGTAGTTCATTGTCATTAAGTCCCTCATATTTTCCCCTTATCTTCCACTCTCTATGCTTCACCTGAGTCCTGCATTTCAAGATCAAACCTTCTGTTCAGCTCTGGACATTCCAACAGGAACATTTGAAATTCCAGTGGTTCATTGAAAGTCCATCTTTTCCCCTGGAAGAGGACATTCAGTTTTGCTGGGTAGTTGATTCTTAGTTGCATTCTGAGCTCTTTTGCCTTCTGGAATATTATATTCTAAGCCCTACAAGCTTTTAATGTAGTTGCTGCTAAGTCCTGTGTGATCCTGACTGCAGCTCCACAATATTTGAATTGTGTTCTTCTGCCTGCTTGTGTTATTTTCTCTTTGAGTTAGGAGTTCTGTAACTTGGCTATAATATTCCTGTGGGTTGTTTTTTTTTTTGGATCTCTTTGTTGGGGATTTCGGTGGATTCTCTCCATTTCTATTTTGCCCTCTGCTTCTAGGATATCAGGCCAATTTTCCTGTAGTAATTCTTTGAAAATAGTGTCAAGGCTCTTTTTCTGATCATGACTTTTAGGTATTCCAAAAAATTTTAAGTTATCTTTCCTAAATCTGTTTTCCATATCAGTTGTTTTTTCAGTGAGATGTTTCACATTTTCTTCTAATTTTTCATTCTTTTGGTTTTGAAGTATTGTGTCCTGATTTCTTGTAAAGTCAGCAATCTCCCTGAGTTCTATTCTTTGTCTGAAGGATTTGTTTTCCTCAGAGAGCTTTCTTATCTCTTTTTCCATCTGGCCAATTTTTGCTTTTTAAAGGATTCTTCTCCTCAATAACTTTTTTGAACTATTTTATCCATTTGACCTAAGCTAGTTTTTAGCATGTTATTTTCTTCAGCATTTTTTTTGGATCTCTTTGACTAAGGTTCTGACTTCACTTTTATATTTTTCCTGCATCTCTCTCATTTCTTTTCCCAATTTTTCTTCTATCTCCCTCACTTGATTTTCAAATTTTTTTCTGAGCTCTGTCATAGCCTGAGCCTAATTTCTGTTTTGCTTGGAGGCTTTAGATACAGGAGCTTGTGCTTCCTCATCTTCAGATTGAATGTTTTGATCCTTCTTGGGATCATAGGAAAAGTAGTTCTCAATGGTGTTCCTTTTTTTCTCTGTTTATTCATTTTCCCAGCCTGAGCCTGGTTTTGGGATGCTTCCTAAGCTTTTGAGTATTAGTGGGACACACCCTCCACAAGGATCTCCATGTGTGAGGCTCTGTCTTCCCTCCTTGTCTGTGAATGACCATAAGCACACCCCTCTGCCATGGGGCTGAGGTGGGGGGGGGGTCCTGCTGTTCTATGGGGGGGCCTTGACTGCAATAAGGATCTGAATGTGGTCAGAACCCCAGAGTCCTGTTCCAGGGACAGAGGCCAGACCTCAGCAGTCTCTCTTTACTCCCCTCCCTAGACTCAGCACTCATGCTCTGGGGGCTCCTGCTTACCACTTCTGCTTCCGGTTCCTGGATCTGGGCTGCCACAGCCAACATGCTGCTCACTGTGTGCCTTGAGGGCTGGGCTTCACTCAGTGCTCAGTCTGCCAGAGGTCCCCTGATGATCCCCCAAGTTGTGCCCGGTGCTACCTGGGGTGTAGGTCAGGAAACTCCCCTGCTAATGTGAGCCAAGGCTCCCAGTGCTCTGGGGCTGCCTCCAGGAGGCTGAAGTTCCTTCACTTGGCAGGCCACCCCTCTGGTGGGCCACCCCTCCAACCCTGGGGAGCAAAGTATTTCTACTCTTTTCCAGGTTACCTTGGGTTGGAGAACTACCTCACTGGGTCCCCTCTGTGGGTTCTGTCTCTCAAAAATTTAGTTAGAGTCCTAAGCTTATAAGTTGTAAGAGAGCACCTAAGAGATGATCCTCTTTTGTTGCCATCTTCAAGAGATTTCTTATAACAAAGCAAAGCAGGTAATACTGATAAGACACAAATCATTTCTAAAAGTGAATTCAACATTTACATCTGTAGCAACCTTCCTTCATCTTCTCTATTAAAAATTTGCAAAAAAAATTATCTTTTATCCCATATCACATTAAAAAAAGAAAAATTTCTTGTAAAATAAATCTGTAATTAAGCAGGTGGCACAGTGGAGAAAGTGCTAGACTTAAAGTCAGGAAGACATATTCAAATCTTATTTCAGGAACTTATCTATTTGTGTGATTCCAGACAAGTCACTTAAATTCATTCTGTTTTAGTTTCCTTATTTGTGAAATGATGATAATAACACCTATCTCCCAAGGCTGTTGTGAAAATATAATGAGATAATATTTGTACAGTGTTTTGCAAATCTTACAATATTGTCATATGTATGTGAGTGTGTATATATATATATATATATATATATATATATATATATATACACATATATATGTGTATGCACACAGGAAGATAGAAATGCACACAAGTCCAACCCTTTTATTTTATATAAGAGAAATAGAGATCCAGAGAACAGGAAGTAGTACACAGAGACATTAGGATGTAGAAAAGAAATTTGAATGCATGTTCCATCATTCCAAGTACATGGCTCTTTCCACCATAATTATGATTTTTTAAAAAAAGTTGAAATAACATTCAGAATGTATATTGTATTCATGGATTTAAGTCTTCTCCCATAGGGTATATTGGGGGTGGGGTTATTATTAAGAAACAAAGGAAGGAGGAAATTTGTGGAGATATAAAGAAATGACACTGTCACATCTGGGAGTAGGTAAGCTCCAAGCTTGAAGAAGGGTTGTCCATAGTTGAGTTCTCCTTGCTTCATTGTTTCTGTCCCTGTACAGAGTTGTTTTTCCGAACCAGCATTCTATGTGCCATGGGACCTCAGATGTTACACTTTACCAGGAGGCTCAGGAAGCCTACAGACAGTTTTGTAGCTTGGCATTAACCCAAGGGTGGGAGGCTGGGGAGAGGATGGAGGGAACTGCACATTCTTGAGACTGAAGAAGGAGAAGCCAAGTAAGTATTTAAAGATGATAAATCAGTAAATAAGATTGTTCTGCATTTGACTATTATCAAGTATTAGCATAGAATTAGAAATATTGCATCTATGTGAAGGAATTTGGTTTTAATAGGATCCCAGAAATCATTACAGGGCACATAAAAGTCCAAGGTATTGGGAAAGGGACACCAGTTGGGCTATAGGTGTTCCCCAAAAGGTGAGGTTATAGATTTGGTGAGACACCTGGTAATGTAGTAGAAAGAAGACTGTTTGGAGACAGAAAACTAGGGTTCAATTCTCAAATTTGATACTTAATGTTTACCCCAGATATCCCACTATACTATTACAAATATAGTGCTTTATTAACTTTAAAGTTTTCCAAAATTTTAACAATTACTCATAAATAGTGAAGGGAACATAAAAACTTCATTTCATTGTTGCATTCTATACCAGCCTCTGGGTACTCACCTGTAAGAATAGAAATAAGAGGGTGAAGACAGTATTGTTGAGACAGGCAACAAGCAAAATCCAAACACTGCTTTCTCATCACTTAGTCCTCCAATGCTGGAATCCACTGTGTGTGGGCTCCTTGAATCATATAAACCAAGACCTCAGCCTAGCAGAGACATCTGTGACCACCATCACTCATCACAAGGGAGAAAAACCTAGGAAAGTGTGGTCTGGCTTTTACCAGGGTAGCATATTTTTTGAGGGAAAAGGCAGGCCCTGGAAGAGGGCTAATACCACCCCCCAGTCCTATTTGTGGTATCACTGTGTCTCAGGACCCACCTTACCTCACTTCAACTCCAACCCTGAAGAACTCCAGAGTCCTCTGACTCCTTGTGGTCTAGGTTCATCTTCCTTAACTGTCTACCATGTTCCCTTATCTCTGCTGCCATCTTCCTCTATTTTTTTCTCATATTAAAATATTCTAAACTGTATTTTTGTTGGTAGAGCTTTAGTCTTGAATTTATAATATTCCTGGCATTTTTTATTTTGGGATTTCTTTTAGTTGAATGGTGGATACCCTCAATTTCTATTTTACCCTATGTTTCTGTGATATCAGGACAATTTTCCTAAAAAGCTTTATTCTTACCTAAACTTCCTCTTTCCCTAAGATTAAGTAGAGTGATTCAAGTAGAAGTTAATATATAGGTATAAGGAAAGGACAATTACTGTAAATCTGAATTTCATTGTGTTGGAAAGAGAGTGGACTTTGCCTAGCTTTAGTTCACAACAAAATTCTACCTGTCTAAATGGAATTAATTTATGAGTTCTACTATTTTCTCCTTTATTATCATCATCACTCTAATGTTGTATCATCATCATTTTCATCCTCAGTAAAAAAACTCAAAAATTTATTCAGCACTAAATAAGGTGCTCATAACACATAGTAGTTACTTAGTAAATATTTATTGACTGACATACTATAGACTAAAGACACTAAGAAACACAAGATAAGGCTCCTAGATCCTTAAGGTCCTTTTCATTTTAGATCAGGAGACAGTATTTTATATATATATATATATATATATATATATATATATATATATATATATATATATATGTTTAAAAAGATGAAAATAGTTTTTTTAAAAGCATGATCTGGTAGAAAAAACACTGCCTTAGAATGAGAGATCTGTTTGAACTTAACATGAATGACCATGAATATGGTATAATTTGCTCATTATCAATGACCATAATTAGGGTATAGTGAGAAAGTACTAGATGTACAGCTTCAAATTCTCTACTACTCACCACTTTTAAGATACCATGAAACTAATAGTCTCCTTGAGACTCAGTTTCCTTGTCTGTAAAATGAAGGAGTTGAACTAGATCAATGAATGATCCCTTCTATCTGTATAGTTTACAATTTAAAAAATGCATGCAATATTTGCAGTCACAGTACCTCAGTCTCAGTTCCCAACTCTGATACTTACTGCTTGTGTGACCATAGTCAATTATCAAAAACTTTTTAGACCTCAGTTTCCTAATCTGTAAAATGAATAAATTGGACTAGGAGATTTCTAAATCTTCCAGCTCTAGAGCTGTAACCCACCTCAAGTTTTTAGTGAAGAAAATGTTTTGTAAACTTTAAAGAACTCTATGAATGTGAGCTATTATACTCCTGAGGACCCACCTGGGGACTATCTGAGGCATTCAGTACAAGAGAATGGATTCCTCTTTTCTCTTTAGTGGAGCCCCCTGGAAATGTTCATAGTTGGTCATTCTGCAAGTGATCTCTCTGTGTTAGTAGTTGCAAGCTGTTCAGCTGCTTGTGATTGAGTAAGCTTGACCATACAGCAACATCAGGAAGGAAAGGACTATTTTTTTGAATGCGTGGCACAGGACAGATAGCAGGTGCTAAGTTTATTGAATCAAATACAACTGAAATTTAATGAAGTGAATTGAGAATCATGGCCCTCCTAATCTGAAATGCTTCAGAAATAGCTTCTTTTTTCCCTTCATTCTCTTCTTTTCTATTAATCAAGCAATTAATCAACTGCTAAGGACCAGCTTCTGTTCTAAACACTTTCTCTACACCATACATTTTTCTATGTGTAATAAACTTCACAAGCATCTTCTATTATGTGTATAGAGAGCACTGTACTTGGAGACTTGAGAGATCTGATTTAAAATCCTTCCTCCAGTTTTTCTTAACTGTGTAATTATGGACAAATCAAATACCACATCTGCATATTGGAAATAATAATGTTGTTCCCTTCCTAAAGGAATTAAAGTAGACAGTTTTTACACAGTATTAAAACTTTAAATAAGCACTAAATAAACAATATTATCATCATCACCTCTTTCTCCTTCTTTTTCCTTTATAAAACATATTTTCTGGTATAAGTATACACACACACACACACATAAAGTTAAAGAAGTCAATCTCTCTTCTAAGCATTAGACATACAAATTTAAGCTAGTAAGATTCTCTGCCTTCAAGGAGCTTACATTATGACAATTAGAGATGGAAAGAAGAAATAGGAATAACATTTGACATGGGGATGACTGGAAAGTGGAGTATTGGACTAGACCAGGATTAAAAAAGGTGAAAGCCCATCAATCAGGGCTCAGAATCACAAGTGTAGGAATTTAAATTTCAATTGTCCAGGTGGCTAGAGCTTCAGGAAGCATGGCATGGAGATGGCCAAAAGAGTGGGATATTTGAGTTTATAGACATATAGAACTTTATACATGAGTATATACAATTCTAATTCATTATTTTAAAAAAACCAACACATTAATAACTCTGGCTGATTTGTCTTAGTGAATGTGAAATATTGGGAAAAGTTTTTCTGCTTAAGTGAATGGCGCTTCTCCCCAGTGAAATTTCAGACTTCTTTTGGTCTTGTCAGATATATTAAGGAAATGTTCAGCTAATAGAAACCAAGGAGGTCACCTCTTCTCTCCTTTCACACTGGTTACAGACACCCATCCTAGGAAATACCCTCGCTACTTTCATTAGCTTCTAGTGTGTAAGCATATGCTTGCTGATTCTTTATCGAACATGAGCAAGGGGAAAGAGGGAGAAGATAATTATTTCACTCAGGTAAAGCTGACCCATAAAAATTGATAGTAGTTGAGTATTTACTAACTTGTTTATCTTCCTGGGTCCTGGCCAGGAACTGTTCTCTAGCCAGAGGGAAAGGGAAAGTTTTCAGGTTACCACAAAGTGTGGGGTGAGAGAGAAAATGACATTTGGAGGATACTAGCTGGAAGGGCCATAAGTTAAATGATGACATCTTGGGAGGTGACATGAAAAGTGCTCCACAGAGGGATTTGGAGAGAGATTATTTATTGTTTCAGGGGAGATAGCACCAGCCATTCCCCGCCTCAATTTCTTTACTTATAATTCCTGATTCTCAATTGAGTCCTAGAAACTCTAGTTATTATTTTGCCAAACCTTTAGTGAGACACAACTTATTGTGCTTCCTCTATAAAACAAGAGCAATAGTAGAGTGCCTGTTTGTAGTGATTGGAGAATAAATATCTTGTTGTAGCAAGACAGAGACTCATAGACCTGCTGACTCAGAAATTGTCATCTCTGGTAAAGATCTTAGAGAAAAGCTAGTCCATACCTAGCAGTGTAACATCTCAAAATATAATATTGTCTTCTAATTTATTGTGATTTTTTATGTTGTGGGAAAATATGGAAGATAGTGTATATCTAGTTGGAAGGCAGTAAACAGAAGTGTATAAAAGCAAAAAGGAGCAAGAAATGAGCTAGAAGTCAAAGCCCTTCTAATAACTGTGAATATTAACACCAGATGGACTCCAGGAGAACAAAACCAGTAGAACCAATGACCTTAGTCCAATGACTTTCTCAAATAGAAATGTACATTGGGAATTTGCTTTACTTGAGAATTATACTTATTGGCAATGAATGACAAGACTGTCTGCAGCTATATTTCAAGGGACACATAACTTCTCAATGGGTACAAGAGGTATTTCCCCTCTATTTTTCCTCACTTCATATCTAATTTGAGGTTTTCAAACAAAAACCTCATAATCACTTGTTGGATATGATGTAACTGGAATTCTTGTTTGGGTATGGGTTAGACTAGATAGCCACTGAGGTTTCTTCTATTTCTGAGATTCCATGCTTTTGTGTGTTCCCTTTTGACTCATCATGTTCTAAACCCTGTCTCAGATGTGGTATGCATTGGGCACAGTACAGCTTTCAGGTTGTCAGACTCTTAGACCAGTGGGGGAAAAGCTACTATGTAAACATCCTGTTTTACAACATAACTATTATGGTAAATGATGAAAGGAAAGGTAAAACCTAGCCATGAATATTTTAAGTTACAATGATGCCATTTGATAGAGGTTTTACCTAGCCTGCCAGTCTTGGAAGATGCGGTTGTAAACATAGATGGCATGTCTAAGTTGACATGTGGCCCTGTCTCCCCTGCTTCCATCCCTTTAAACAAACTATTTTTTATGCATGATATTATCTCTCACCTGTTGCATGGAAAACTCTATACCTCTCCTCATTTATAGATTTACAGGATTAATAGAGCCAGAAGAGATCTTAGATATTATCCAGTCTAACTGACTTAGAGGAATAAACTGAGACTTGGAGAAAGAAAGTGATTTATTCAAGATTATTAATGAAATTAATGAAAGAGCCAGGATTCAAATGTAGATCCCATAATTATAAATTCAATTTTCTATAATAATGCACCATGATAATATTCTGACTTGAGGCTCAAAGCCTGTCTCCTTATGAATGTCAGATTCTAAAGCCTACATTTACCTTTAAAAATTGCCTGATGACTTAATTGCAGAACTACATATTGGAAAATAACTATGAGCATATATCTGGGCAAAGCAACTGCCAAACATAACCTGTACCTTTTACTTTGTTTTCAACTCCTGGAATTGAACTCTTTAATTTATACTGGACTCAACCTGCCTTTTCTGACCATAGTTTTCTTCATTAATTCACGGGAACCATCACTTTGTTCTTTAACTACATGCTTAGGTTTCCTGACATTTTAGAGCTCTGGGTTAATAAACAATAATTCACATTCCATTAGCACTTTGCTTTAAAAAGTTCTTTCTCCACACTAAGCCTTAGGTAGCACATATTTTGGAAGGGAAGAAACAGTCAACTTAAAGAAGTTAGGTGACTCACTCATAAGCATACACAGTGTTGGAACTGAGGTTTGATCCCAAATTTTCTGACTCTGGGTCTGGAGTTTGTTACATTTCTTGTGCTGTCTCTCCAGAAATAATGATGATTGCTCAAGGTTATGGATTTTTGGGATCCCTCTCAGAAACCATCACTCATTTCTCTTGAGCAGACCACAACTCCCCAGAAGATCAGAGGCCTTGTTGATCCCCAGCCCTATCCCAGGCTGCTGCTCTTTTAATAACTGGCTTTTGGCCTTGCTCCAGATAAGAGATGCCTGTCTCCTTCTCAATAAGTTGCAAATCTCTCTTTTAGGTTCAAGGACTCACTTCTTGAGAAATAAATGAACTAAATTCATTCCCCATCTTGATACTAAAATCTCCAATTACTCCTTTCATCATTATTCAAATACTCAAATGGAATGGCAATCCCTCTGATGTAGCTGTTATCTCCAGCCATGCTGTCCATCTTGACATGTCCATGGCATCAGACAAATTGACACAAGAACTTCATGCAGTATATTGGAGGTCTTCTTTACTTTCTCATGGCAACATGAAGACAGCAGTGGTATATTCTAACTGTTTATATTTGATTCCTTACCTTTGTCATATGACCAGCTCTTCTTGTCTTCTTGATAACATTTTTTATTTCTATTCTTCTTCAATTACTCATTTTCCATGTATTTTAGCCTGCTTCAACCCACCTCATATATACCATGCCATTGTAATATTTATTTTCAGTTTTTTTTGCAAGGCAATGGAGCTAAGTGAATTGCCCAAGGTCTCACAGATATTTTGTCTGAGGCTTACATTGTATCAGGTCCTCCTGACTTCAGGGTCAGTGCTCTATCCACTGTACCACCTAGCTGCCCCATTTTCAGTTCTAAGTACATGACGGTGGCACCATTAATTGGTTTGGTCATTCTAAAACCCAATCTGCCCCATATTCAGTCTCTTGTTGCTGTACAGAAACATTGGTAGAATGTCCGTTTCTGGGGAAAACTTGGAGTCATTGATGACACTTTGTAAAAGGGCATCCAGCCTGCCATCTTCCCTTTGGGTCTTAACTGTTGTTCATTTTCACTGTACATATTAGATATACATTCTGATGATTAAGAAAGATAGATTGTTCATCCAAAAGAATATTATTAAATGGGCAATAGCTATCCATGGTCTTTTTTGTGTGGATAATAACGCCAGGGTCTTTTGAGTAGTTACAGATTTCTCCTACAAGGTTCTGCAAATGTTGAGATTAGATATAAGTATAACAAAGTCATTTATAAAAAAGAATATTTTAAGGATCTCAGTATTCAAGAAAAATTCCTCTTCAACCTGGACTTTCTGCTTGAAACTCTCTAGAATATAGGCAGATACCTTTGGAGAGTGCTCATCTTCCTCTTTTATGTCTACTTTCATTATGATTCATATCCCATATTTATGTGATATATGTCTCTTTTCCTTACTTAACTATGAGATTAGAGCAATGCTTTATTTTAAAAATATACCACAATTAGGAGAAATAAGTACATGATGGTGGCACCATTAATTGGTTCAGTCATTCTAAAACTCAATCAGTTGACCTACAATCAAAACTAAAACCTGCCACTACCATTTGACCTATTTATGCTATTTTTAGATAATATTCTCCAGGGAAACAAAAGCAATTGGGAAAATTTGAACAAAAGCTTTTTCCAACTACATTCAATGATAATTTTACCAATCATTTTTTGGGCAAAGTTTTAAGTTTTAAATTTTTATCCCTTCCTCCCTTTCCTCTTCTTCCCTGTGAAAAAAAAGCATTCTAATATAAGCTCTACATTATAACCCTGCAAAATGTAGATCTACACTGATCATGTTGTGAGAGAAGAATCAAATCTAAATGGAAGAAAGAAAATAAAAGAGAGGAAAAAGCTGGCATAGTACATGAGACAACTTTTAAAAATTGAAGATAATAAGCTTTGGTTTTCATTTAAACTCCACAGTTCCTACTCTGGATTTGGATGATATTTTCCATTGCAAGTCTTAAAATTGTCATTGATTATTGTACTGCTGAAATGAACAGGTCCAACACGGTTGATCATCACCCAATGTTGTTTGGGTGGATAATGTTCTTATGGTTCTTCTTATTTCACTCTGCATCAATTCATGCATGTCTTTCCAGGCTTTTCTGAAAGACTATCCCTCATGATTTCTTAAAGAACAATAGTGTTCCATCACATGCATATACCACAATTTGTTCAGCCATTCCTCAATTCATGGACATCCCCTCGATTTCCAATTCTTTGCCAGTGCAAAAAGAGCTGCTATAAATATTTTTGTACATGTGGAATTTTTACCCTTTTCATAATCTCTTCAGGATATAGACCTAGTAGTGGTATTGCTGGGTCAAAGGATATGCACAATTTTATTACCCTTTGGGAATAGTTGCAAATTGCTATCCAGAAATTTTGGATCAATTCAGAACTCCACCAACAACACATTATTGTCCCAGTTTCCCACATCTCCTCTAATATTGATCATTTTTCTTTTTAGTCATATAGGCCAATATAGGCCAAGTGCAAGGTAGTGCCTCAGAGATGTTTTAAGTTTCATTTCTCTAGAGAATAATGGTAGAGCAATTTTTTATATAATTATAGATGACTTTGATTTCTTCCTCTGAGAATTGCCTTTCCTTATACTTTAATCATTTGTCAATTAGAGAATGACTTGCAACAGGATTTTTAATATGAGTGAGGAATTAATAACAAACTTCAAATGGACGATGACAATATAATAACACAATGAAATATGATATGGTTATCAAAATGACAAGCTGTTGTGAGCTATACTGATTCATGGGCAGGTTCATCTGAAATTTTCTTGAGAAGAGAATAAGAGAAAGTAAGCAGTTAATGAAGAAAATGATATATCAGTGAATATCAATTTTCTTATATAAATAATCTAAGAAGTACAGTTAGGTTACCCTGGGCTGTATCCTAAACTCCATTGCTTTTCAGAACATCTTATTCCATTGCCTCCTATATTTTCTAGTGGATTACAGAATAGTCTTTTTAAAATGTTTTTCCTCTGATTACTGGCATAATCTATTTATAAATCAAATTTTAAATTTAGCTATATATCTTGGAATTTCATACATGAGACTAGGTTTCCCTGTAAATAGTAGCCCAGTTGACTGATACATGGGAAGATATATACCATTTATATGACTTGGAATCCTACCCCAACTTACTTATATTAATGGTATATACATTACTCTGTGTATATAGGTATAAAGTTACTCTTTGGCTATCAGCTAACTCTTTACTTCTGAGGAACAAAATGGTAGCACTAAGTGGTATTGTCTGGAATTAATCAGTAAAGGCTTTGTATAGGAGGTGGCATTCCAGGTGTTGCAGACAGTCTGCATCAAGGTAAAGAGGTAAGAGATGGAATGCCATGTGTTATACAGGGACACAGTAAATAGTCCAGTTTGGTTGAAACAGTAAATGTACAAAGGGGAATTCCATTACAAGGAAATTGTTATCTCTTGCATTGTTTAAAAATCTTGCCATAATGAAGATTAGACTGTATATGATTCTTAAGATTTCTGGAAAAGATTATTAAGGTACTTTGAGTCAATAGAATTTTTAGGCAGGAAGAAAGTTGACAGATGCTATGACTCTATAATTGATCTATTATGAACTCTTCAAATTCTTGTTTCCAATGTTGAGGGGAATCCTTTGGGGGTAACTATGCTGGAGGATTTTAGGAATGTGGGTAAAAGTCATGACATTGCTCTTCTGATGGATGCTCCCATATTTCATGGTAAAGAGAATATTTTCCTGTAGTGATATGGTGACAGTTAAGGATCATAATTACTGAGTTGGTAGAGTTATAGAAAACATCTAATCTACCATCCTTATATTAAAGATAAGTATCCAGGGTCATACTGGTAGAAAACAACAGATATTTCAATCTTGGTCCTAAGACTCTAAATCCTAAGACTCTGTGTGACCCCAGGCAAATGAATTTACCTTTATGGTTTCATTTTTCTTATCTGCAAAATAGATGATTTCTAAGGTTTTTTGTAATTTTCAGTTCTATGACACCATGAATTAGTTTTGGTATGTGAAAAGAGGAACCACATTCAAGAGGATAATTAATATTTAACTGAATTGAATCTGGAAGGAAATATGAATTTGGCATTCAAAACCAAACCAAACCAAACAAGTTTACCTAATTATAACTAAAGGAAATGAAAATTGGTTTGAATTTTGGACTTACAGTTTAATTATTTTCAGGCATTCATAGAGTTATCCTTCTTTCTTCTCCTTGCCAATAACTCTGAAAGTTAATAAATAAGTTCTTGACTGAAGAAGACACTGACTGTTAAAGAATGAAATATCTGGAAATTATAGCCTAGCTACATTTTCATCTGACTTGTTGGTGGGATGGTAGTTATAGGCTATCCTTTTTTTAAAAGTCTTTGTCCCTTGATATAAGGTATCACTTGCCTGGAAATATATTTGGGATATAGAGAGCTTCTTGAAGAGTATACTTGAAATGCTCACATACATCCTAGTCATTCATGTAGACACCAGTTTATTTTGAGGAATAGTATTTTAACACTCTGGATTTCTGTTGAAATTCACTACCCAGGTGAATGAAGGAGTGAGCTAATAGACTTTTTTTGCTTTTTACTTTGTGTCTAACACATGAAAAGCACTATACTATACTACACTACACTACACTACACTACACTGCACTACACTACACTACACTATACAATACTATACTATACTATACTATACTATACTATACTATACTATACTATACTATACTATACTATACTGTACTATATTACAAGGGATCAAATAAGATTATACTATAATAGCATAATCTTATTTGAGCCCTTGTTCTATGACTTTAAATCCAGTTCATATACTGTATCAGGATGATGATTTATTTCTATACCCTTATTGAGATTTGTACATCACCTGAAGATTCACAAAGTCCTGTTTCTACTACTATCATTTAAGTTCAAGTATTATTACCCTCAGTTTCCTGAGTGGAAAATCAAAGCAGGGAAAGATTTATCAACACACCCAGGATTACAGCTGGTCCACTTCAAAGCCACAGTATTGATTTTATGTCAATTCCCTGCCCCATTCCCTGACCCACTAAGCCATACTGCCCTTCTTAATAAAATTACACAGGGGGTGGCTAGGTGGTGTCGTGGATAAAGCACTGGCCTTGGAGTCAGAAGTACCTGGGTTCAAATCCAGTCTCAGACACTTAATAATTACCTAGCTGTGTGGCCTTGGGCAAGCCACTTAAACCCCTTTGCCTTGCAAAAACCTAAAAAAAAATAAAATTACACAGAAAGAGAATGTATTTAATGGAATGGAGAATCAACAAACAAAGGCAGCAGTTTTCAGACAGGTTAATTTTCTTTCAAAGTCCCATGAAAGAGCTGAAGTCCCATTAAAGAGCTTCCTCGGGTTCACTCTAGATCAAGGATATACAGAGTGAGCACTGATGAGAACAGTAATAAATATCAATGTTTGGTAATCCACCAATATTATGCATGCATTTTTCTAAGTCCAAACCTGTAAACTGAGATTTTTTTTCAGACTTGTTGAACTTCCTTTCTTTCACTTATTTCCCTTTCTTAATTGTTCACTTGAAATGCCAAGCTTTGACACATCTGTATGCACTTGAGATCTGAAACCAAATCCAGTGCCACCAGCTGTAGAAGCCTGCCACTCACTGTCATTTTTGGAAACCAGAAATGACTGGTCGCATAGCTGTGATTAGATAAAGCTTGTAATTTGTGTTTGCTGTAGTCAGCGCAGTGGTATTTTGGGACAAACAGCCGCTCTGTGCTACATATAGCTTGGAATTTGAGGCTTTTATATAACCCATCATTCTATGGTAGAGAGGGGGAAGGGAAGAGAGAGAGAGAGAGAGAGTATGTATGACAATGGAAATCCTAATCAACCTCTCTAAGAGAGTCTGAGTGACCCAAATGAACCTGTTTTTCTTTAACTTGCTTTTCTCTGTCTACTAATTAGCATGTCCATCAGACAGCCAGTGCTCCTTACTTGGTATTCATTCAATGTCAATAGATCCAGAGGAAAAATTCATAACCTCTTTTGTGTCATGGAACTCTTTACAAGTCTAATGAAGTTTCTGGACCCCTTCTCAGATTGTTTTTAAATGCATAAAATAAAATAAAACACATAGGCTTACAAAAGAAACCAATTATATCAAAAACAGTTACTGTTGAAGGCATCGCCATCCTTCTAGACATTTAAACCTCAAAGTCATTCCTTAACTCTTCCCTCTACATATGCCCTTCCTATCCATTTAGTGGTCTCTTTCTAGTCTTCATTTTATCTGCTGCAAGCTTAGTTCAGACCTATATCATATTGATTTTTAGCTGAACTATTATTGTAGTAGCTGGCTTTCTAGAACCCTTCACCCATGTCACATATTTCATAAAATAATAGTTTAAAAGCACAGTTTTGAGCATGTTATACTCCAGCCCCACCAAACTTTCAATAGGTTCTTATTTTTCTAGGTTTAAAATATAAATTTCTTAGCCAGTTAATGAATGCTTCTCATATGCCGAGTATAGCTATGGCCTCCTTCACCAGTATCCTATCACATTACTCTCTCATGTATGGTATGATTCAGTTAAACTCTGTTGCTATGTGTCTCTGTGTATTTGTACAAGGTGTTTCCCATGTGTGATTTGTTCTTCATATCTACCTTTAGGAAGCCTATTTTCAAAAGTTTCGATTGCGTGATACCTCTTTCATGTAGCCTTCCATGACTCTTTCTACTTTTAGTATTCTTTCCTCCTAAAATATTCCTGGAATTCATTGTCATGGAGTTCTTTTGTCATTTTTCTTTCCTAGCCTTTATTTTGCTAGTATTTCTATCACCATTGTACTTCTAGTGTTTAACAGATTGTCTTGCATGCATTAGGTATATAATAAATATTTGTCAAATTGCTTTGAGTAATTGCATTTACTTGCTTATTAGAATATATCATTCATTAAGCAAACATTTAATCAACACTAATGCAATTTCATCCACTTGCTGGAGTATGGTGAAGGGAAGGGGATCATTTAGAGTCCTATCATCTATACCTAAAGGTCATAATCCAAAAGTATCATGTTTTATTTCCATGAGTGAAGGTGACCAAAGACAAATATGGTGTGTCCAGCTTGCATTTGGTCCAAAGTAGTAAGAGTGGCTATTTGCAAATTGGTTCATTTTCAATTCTACATTTCTGCCTGACTCAGGCAATAGTCAATGGCTCTGGGATCCAGTTGTCCTATAGAATCTGAGTATTCCTTAAATACTGAGGCTTAGAAAGATTTTTCTGATAGTTCATCTTCATTCCATGAGAAGGATGATAGAAGAGTTGAAGGAGGGAGACTGAATTGCTTGAGCTCCAACTTGGGCCAGATACCACAATAGCTGGTAAGTTGGGAGGACCCATTTCAGAGCTTCCCATTTAAAGAGTTGTTTAGAACTCTAAAGAAATTCCATTTCAATTTCAAATTGACCTTAGAATGAAGGAGGCCAACTTGGTTCAGGGTACCTGAGGATTAGAGAGAATCCCTAATTCCCCCAAAAGGGAAGTGGGACTGGTTTTCTTGATGATGTGTGAAGACTGTCTCATGGTCCAGTAGGGGAAATGTAGTCCATAGAATATACATGCCAGAAATCTGGGGATTTTCTTTTTGATTTTGTGGAGCTTTATCTCTTTCCTTGGGCAAGTGATGAAAGAATTGAGATAGAATATACCTCAGGAGTGACATCCTCAAATGCTCTAAAACGGGCTAATCTTCTCTGAGGCCAATTCTCAGTAACAGAGAACCTTCACAACTCTTATGCCCCCACTTGAAGACCAACTTTTTATTGCTTCTAGTGACCCACAGTAGACAAAGATAGTTGATTCTCTTCTAGGGACCCCTGTTCTTCTGGTAAACACAGAAATCAAATGCTGTTTCCTGGGTCCACATTTACATGGGTAGGCTCCCTTCACATAAGCTGATGATAAAAAGACTTCCAACAATTTAGATAAGGAGGTCCCTGTTACCTATCAACACTGGAAATGCAAAGTCTGCTACTAGCCTCAACAATAACTTGTTTCAAATGTTACTGCCAGGGCTTCTGGCCAGCATTTATGAAGGGGATAATTCAGTCATTCTAATAGTGGTAAATTTGATATTAAGAAAACCCAATGGTATTTGCTTATAGTATTTTAAGGGTTGCTAAGCATTTCATACATGCATACATGTATATATCAACACATATAACACACATGCATGTACATGCACACACATTTATAGCCATATACCAGAGCCGCACAGCTTAGGTGCATCTTAGATTATTCAAAGAGGGTATTCAAAGAGGATAGCACTTCTGGGTGGAAGGTCTGTTAAGTCTTTTTCAAGGTTTCTTGTCTATTTTTGGTGTCCACCTGGCACTTAACTCTCACTCAACTTGCTCCAAGAAATTGTAGCATGTTAAGTAGCATACCACATTAAAACAGTCTTGGCAAACCAGGTTGAAGGTAACTGAAGGACCTCAAACTCATAAGTGAGTTGGGTAACTGTCTACCCTAAGTACACGAAGACTTCTTTCCTCCATTTCACCCCTCAGCCAGGGAATGGGTAGTATGGAATAATTTATTTTCAATAGCTATGAAGGCAGCTAAAGTAGTCTCAGAGCTTGATCAGACATTGAAGATGTTAAAGTCAATCACTGCATCCTGGACCAGTGCCAGTCATCTTGACTTTTATTTTATCCACTGAACTTAAATGAATCTGGAAGAGAGAGTGCATCCAATGTATAATACTGCCTTACTTAAATCCAACTCATAAGTTAAAATCATGATATCAATGATTCTCTTTGAGAATGAAGGACAAACAAGTATCTAAGGAAGGCTTTAAATTCAGGACTTACTGACTTTAAGTTCAATCTATCTATTGCAATACCTAGTTGTACAGTGGTCAAAAGGAGAATAGGACTTGGAATAGCTTTGTTCAAATACATTAGACAAATATATAACAAACAAATGTGATACAGAAGATTATCTGCCTTGTCCTAATTGAAAGAATAAAATATTAAAAATGAGTTGAACTATGGGTTGATGGACCCCTCCACCCTGGTATTTTGAGCTGAATTACCAAGGATGGTTCTGTCTGTCTTAGCACACATTCTGTTTCTTCTCTATCCTGAAACAGTCTGTTTCATTTTGGATAGTACTCATTACCATGAAGTTTTAAATACATCAAACCAATATTTGTCTCTCTGTAACTTCCATTTCATTTCCAGTTCTTCCCTCTAGGGATAAGCACAGTGAGTCTAATTCCTCTTCCTATGATAGTTCTTCAAATTTTGAAGATGGATAATATGCTTCTCTCCACCCCTAAATCTTCTCCAGGTTAAGTATCCCTGTTTGTTTCAACCAATTCGTGTTTAGTTCCCAATCAGTACTTTAACTGTCCAAGAATAGATAGATATAGAATGACAGCTAGTAGGGAATGATAAACTCAAATGAAGATCTTAAAAAGAGGAGAGATATGAGTATAATACAAGCAGCAGAGATGGACAATTAGAGATAAAGTGGGAATTAGGGTAGGAACAATTTCCTGAACAAGTTGGAGAGGATGGGCTAATACCATCCATCTCCAGGGCCATCCTAGAGATTTTTATAAGAAGTTGAATCCTACAAACCTTCCATCCTGATATAAATAACTACTTCCTGAAGTTACTATCTTCGAAAAGTTGGGAACCTAACGAATCAGTAATGAACTTGGGAAAGTCAGTCATGATCTCAGCCTCCTGAATCCTAACTAAAAGGAATACTACTCATCAACATCCCCAAAATTTCCAAGGTAAGTAAAAACATTAGTTTTTACATATATTTTAACATATATTGGAAAAAGGTATTTCTCTATTGTTTAAGCAGAAGAGTCAAAATGCAAATAACACTGTCACTGAAGAAATCTCTTCCTTCAATCATCACATGGATGCCCAGGACAGGTGGCATGGCACTAGGAATTCTATGGACCCAAAGAACTCATTTTTCTTCTTAAAGGACTTGTGACCAGTGTGGGTAGTCCCTTGCAAGAGTCACAGTTATTTATTTGTTTCCTATCTGATATCCAGCCAAATTGTGCCTTAGCCTTCAAAACACCCAGGTTGAAGTTGTGAGTTGTATGTTCATGTATGCTTTCACTTTAGTGGCATGGATCCTGGCTTACTAAATGGTTGTTCATTGAGAAAGCATTTGTTATTAAGTGCTGGGAAGAAAAATTTACTTTTTTATTACCTGAATTCAGGACATAGCCACTGGCATTAATTTTTCTTTCATTGGGGTTAGAAACAAGTCTAGTTCTTTTTCCACAAGGTAGTCTTCAAATTCTTAATGATATATAACATTTATCTTTTCCTCCTCTTATCTCTTATCTCCTCCCTAAAGTATTTTTTTTAGTTTTTCTTTTTTTCAAGGCAAATGGGGTTAAGTGGCTTGCCCAAGGCCACACAGCTAGGTAATTATTAAGTGTCTGAGGCTGGATTTGAACTCAGAGTACTCCTGACTCCAGGGCAGGTGCTCTATCCACTGCCACCACCTAGCCACCCCTTTAAAGTACTTTTAAAAAATTTTATTTATTTAAGGCAATGGGGGTTAAGTAACTTGCCCAAGCTCACACAGTCCTCCAGACTCCAGAGTTAGTTCTCTCTCCACCTAGCTGCCCCAAGTCTTTTATTCTTAACCTAAACTTCCCCAATTCTCTGAGGATTTTCAACAAATTAGAAGCCAATCATGGAAAGGGACAAGATTCTAATTTTTCTCATTAATAAATTTCAGACTTTCTCCACTGTATGCTGTCAGAGAAAACTTAGTTTCAGGCACTTGGGATCAACTGACATCAGTCTACTGATTCAATAAACATTCCTTTGATGCCTGTTCTGAGTAGGGCATTGTGGTCATGGATGATACTGTGGGTGATACAATGTAGTATAGTCCTGACAGAACTGAGGCAGAGAGAAATGTAGAGAATTGCAGAAGATGACAGTGAATGAATTAGTGATAGACTCAGCATCTAAACCATCTGATTTTGAATGTTTAACCCAGAAGATGAATTTTTAGTGTAATTGATGGAGCAAGAAGGACCACGATGAAACAGGGACACTCCTTAGGAAGAGACATAAAGTTTTAGCACATGGTGGAGATCTCTGTCCATAGCAAGGAGGAAGTTATTTTAACCAGAAAGAGTGGGGCAGAATTATATAAAGAATGAACTCAATCCCAATGGGTTTGAGGAAATAATCCTAACTTGTGTTATTTTTAAATATATAAGATTTTTAGTCTAGTAAGATGTTGAGGTTGGATTTGAACTCAGGTGTTTCAGTACCAAAACTTTAATACTACTCTCAAATGCTGACTAAACTTTAGTTAAGGAGGCTCAAAATGGAATGAAGGACTGAGTCTAAAGAGTATTGATTAATGAAACATTGAATGGAAGGTCACAAACTCTGTCTTTGTTTAATATTTTCCTCAATGACTTACCTAATGATATTAAGCATATATAAGCAGAAAATTAGAGAATTATACAAAACTGGACAAGATAGCTAATATACTGGATAATGAAATCAAGTTTCAAAAATATACATATGTATATCTATCTATCTATCTATCTATCTATCTATCTATCTATCTATCTATACATATGTGTGTGTGTGTGCATGTTTAACTTTGAATGGTGGGTCCAAACCAAGATGATTAAATTTAACAGACATAAATATTAAAAAAAATCAATTGCCCAAGTAGATAGAAAAGCCCTGGTGAAAGCCATGTGAAAAGAACTTAGGGATTATGATTGACCACAAACTTTTTATGTGTCAACAATATGGTGTGGTTGCTAAGCTAACACTGTGTCTGAGGTCACATTAATAGAAAAGTCATTTTTTTTTAGGTCAAAAGAGGCAAGAGTGCAATAATACACAGCAATTTTCAGATAATATCTGCAGTACTGTGTTTTTTTCCTGTCAATAAATTTTAGGATTGACATCGACAAATTAAAACATTTTTTGGGAAAAGATAGCAAGATAATGAAAATACTAAGAGTCATCTTCTTAGGAAAAACCTTTAAAGGTACAGGAAGAAAAGACGTTGAGGCTCATTGATAGCTATCTCTAAATAGTTCTGAGGGAAGAATTAAGGTAATAGTTGGGAGTGATAGGAGGACAGATTTCCATTGTATGTATGGAAAAACTTTCTAGCAAACTTTTTGGTCTCAGGCTTTATTTATAAACTACTAAGGAAATCCTTCCTCACCACTAAGAACTTGAAAATTGTTGATCTTGATGGTTCTCTCTAATTCTGAGTTTTCAAGATTTTCTTCTGGAAACCCCCCACCCCCACCCCATCTTTGGCTTGTGCTGCCTAATAAAATGATGGCTTGAAGTCATTCTTGAAGGGACTGATTAGGTTTCTAGGTATCTTTGATTCATAAATCATGGCTTGTGAATTAGTCTATAAGATAAAGATCTGTGGAGACCCATAAGTAGTGGTTACTGATAGAGACTCTGGGAAATAAGTGCAGTTGGTCCAATGTTTAACATTTTAGCCTTCAAGGTCTTCTGCTCCTCAACTTCTTTGGCACCCATCACATTTGACTTTATTTTCTATTGCTATAATTATTGTTTCTTAGGGGTGCCTGAACTTTCCAATATTTCCTTCATTTCACTCTCTGGGAAGGAGTTTCTCTCTCTCTCTACTCCTGGACAATACTGGATCCCTCCCTAACCACCTCTATTCCAGCATCAGGGTCTCCAGCCTTCCTTATTTATTCTGCTAGTCTTTGGAGTGTCTCTATCTCTGTCTCCTCTTCCTCTCCCTTCCCCTCCCTCCCCTCCCTTCCCCCCTTCCTCCTCCCCTCCCATCCCCTCCTTTCCTCTCCTATTCTCCTCTTCTTCTCCTCTCTTTTCTCTTTTTCTCATTCCATTCCCCATTCCCTCATCCCACCCCAAGTACATTCAAGTATGACTATTCACCAAAGGAATATGAAATTAATGAAGCGGTAAACAGATAAATTGAACTTGGGCCTAATCACAGCAGATTTCATGTATAAGAGTTCTTAACCTGAAGCCCTTCAAATTAATATAACTTTTTGATAATGATAATATATCAAAAAATTAGCTTCCTTTTTTATTCTATGTAGTTTGTTTTATGCATTTAAAAGCATTATTCTGAATATCTGTCCATAGAATTCATTGGCTGCCAAAGAGGTTTATGACACAAAAATGTTAAGAATATATGATGTGTAAAGTCGTGGTGGTAATGTGGAAGAGTCATTTGACTGGACTTTGGTCATGACTCTGCCACTAATGGAATGACCCTGCATGAATCACTCTTGCATTGAGATACTAATTTTTCTCCTCTGTAAAATGAAGGGGCTGGACTAAATTATCTCTGAAATGCTTTCTAGTATTGACCTTGTCAGACTGTGATTAATAGCTAGTATAGATATAAAATAGGGTATACAATATATTTGTTACAAATATCATCTATGTATAGTCAGTCACACACATGATCATGTTATTCATGAACCTGTAACATATCATACAACCCACTGAAAACACATGCACATATGGTATGAATTATATGTTTAACATGTTCCATACATTCATTTACATGAACAACACACTATACACATTATAAAACATACCACGTTAAACACATGCATATCTACACATTCATGTATACATACATGCATGCACACACATAACTTCAAGGGTGAGGACTAATTTTTTTTCTTTGCAAGCTTAGTGACAAGCAAAGTTTCTGGCATATATAGTAGGTATATGTTAATGATTTATTGAATTGAATTGTACATAATGTGTGTGTATTGTTATATATGATTATATATATATATATATGTATGTATATATACCTCATTTAACCTTCATAGCAACTCTGTGATATAGGGAATCTTATCATCAACCCTATTTTATATTGAAGAAAACTGAGGCACAAGGAAGTTAAATAACCTGCCTAGAATCACCCAAGTAATATGTCTGAGCAAGAAATATTTTTTATGAGTTTAAAATTTTTTAAATTAATTTTGTTTTACAATTATATACAATAGTAGTTTCTACCTATCATTTTTGTAAAGTTTTGAATTTAAACTTTATCCCCCCACCCTCCCTTCTCTCTTCCCCCACAGAAAGAAGTCTTATAATCCTTACATTGTTTCCAGGCTATACATTCATCAAAACTGAATGTGTTGAAAGAGAAATCATATCCTTGAGGAGAAAATAAAATATTAGAGATAGCAAAATTATGTAGTATATAAGATACTTTTTAAAAAAAATTGAAGGTAATAGACTTTGGTCTTTGTTTAAGCTCCACAGTTCTTTCTCTGGATACATATGGCATTCTCCATCATAGATACTCTAAAATGGTCCCTGATTATTGCATTGATGGAATGAGCAAGTCCATTAAGTTTGATCATCACCCCCATTTACTGAGCAGGCATTTCAACTTAAGTGTTCCTGATACAAGATAATCAGCCTACACACTGCACTGCCCCAACTCTATGGAATCCATGATTCTGTGATTCAACTAAGGAGCCTAGGCATTGAGAATCTATTGGCATCCCTTCCTACTGAAGCTGGCATGCTTTAGCAGTTTTCCAGAAGATGTATGTTTGTCCTAATTTTTTACTTGGAATAGAAGTTAAGATCATTGGATGACAGTATGTAGATTCCCGTTTTGGAAATTCAGGATCATCTAACCTATGATACCTATCTCTATTCTATACTTTTCAACTACTACCACTAAGGTCTCAGCAACCACTATTCAAATTGTTTCATTTTTATAGAATGTAGATCATTTGGGGTTGATGACTTAAGCTCATTATCTAGGTATTATCTTTCCTGTTTCCCAATGAGTCTTACTTAGCTTGAATTTCTATTCCTTACTATTTTTGTTTTCTATTTCCAGCTCCAAAGACATTTCCTTAGAGAACAAAGAAGTAAAATAATTGAGTAGTTCAGCCTTTTCTCTGTCATCCATTGTATTTACACTGTGCCCTGAGTAGAAGGTCTATCTCTCCTTTGTTTTTCCTTTAGTTGATGACATGACAAATACATTGTCTACTATTGACTTTGTTGTTTGTTGTACCACATTCCAGAGAAAGAAGATACTTTTCATCAGCAATTATCCTTCCCTTCCCACCTCTAGTCTTTCTTATATTTATTCTACAATGATACCTGACCAGTCATACTCTCAGAAATAAGAGAAAGTGAAATAATCTCTTCTTATAACAAGGTACTATGGAGAAGCTAGTTTAGATATTTTGGGAAAGAAGATGTGTCTTGGTTGGATTGACCATCTTTGTTTCTCAATGTTTAACTTGCTCTCTGAGGGTTAAACAGGAACATTTAGAAACTGTATGTACCTTTCTGGGCTTTTAGGATTATGTTAAAAAAAACCCATATTTCTGAAAAACAATCATCAAAATAGGCCTAATATACTTCTAAAGAGCTATTAGGCATCAGAAGAATCTGGCTTCTGCACCATAGGAGAACATGCTGTTCTCCACCTAAATAACTGCAGGGGTAATCAGAAAATGTTGAATGGAGAAGGCTGAATTGACAACAGAAAGAAACTGTACTCAGTTGTTTATAAATAAGAGGCTATTAGAAGGTGGGTGTGACAGATCTGAATGCTGGGGGAAAGGGGGTGTGTGAACTGGAATTGTTATTTAAATTCTTTGCACATTAATGCTTTTCTTTCATGTTCTAAATTTCTTCCATGTCCTAAAATTGAGGTATATAGAAAATTCCCATCCTTATACATACATGAAGAAAATTTAATTTGTTTGTAGTAATAAATTCATTAGAATTGTTATCTCTAAATTGAATTCATTACGCAAAGCAAATTCTGGATCATACACAACTTTAAACTATCAGAATATCTGTTTGAAATCAGCTTTGTGCTCCATCATTCTTCTGTGACTTGGGACTAGTTAACTCCAATCTTATCCAAATTAAATATCTCTTTTAAGGTGAACAATATGTTTAAAAGCATATGTTTAGCCATGATACTCCTCAGTTCAAGAAAACCTCACTGACTTCCTTCTATCTCTAGCAAATAGTACAAGCAGTACTACATTATATTAATTCCATGTGCAATATATTGCACATTAATCCAAATTCACCTTTTAGTATTTAAAGGCCTTCACAATCTGACACCGACTTAGTTTTGCAGACTTGGCCTCATGATCTCTATCTTCTATTAATTAAACTGTTCTATTTGGCTATTTTTCTTACATAATATTTCAACTCTTTTCTCTGTACCCTTACCTGTTGTCTTCTCTTTCCTCCTTCTCCTCCTCCTCCTCCCTTTTTTCTTGAAATTCTTTCCTCTTAGTTTAAGTCCTTCTCCCCTTACATGAGTTCTTTCCACTTCTCTGTCTCTTCTCCAGTTAATAGTTTCATCACCTAAAATTATTGTATTTGTGTGTGTGTGTGTGTGTATACTTAACTATATCTATATTAACTATTATACTAAACTCTCCTTTTTTTCTCAAAAAGAATGCAAGTTTCTCAAGGGTAGGGACTGTTTAACTATATTTTTTATTAATATCCCTAGTGCCTAGTCAGTACCTAGGCTGGTACCTAGTAGGCGCTTTATTGAATTGGATTGTACACAGGAATGCACATCTACTAAATTGATCATGGTGATTAAAAGAAACTTTGAAATGTAGATGGAGGAAACTGAACCTGAATGAGTTAATTCAAAATGGGGAATAGGGCTGGGAATGCTCAAGTGAGGAGACTTTTTCTAAGGAGCCATTTGGACTGCAGGACTCTGATGGAATTCAAAACAATCGCTTCTCGTTCACATTTATAAGGGCTAAGCAGTGAATCTGAGGATATGGAATTTCTATTCATGTGATAGGAGTGATCTCACTTTACCATGAGTGGGGTAGCTATGATGAGTAGATAATTAGGACACTCCTTTCAGTTCGAGATAAAGTCCAGATCCTTGCTACAGCTGTTTCTCTGCCAGCCCTAATATAGCGAGATTGATAGATACAGTGCGGAGGGAATTTGGAACATTCTTATACACAGTATATCACACTTAATAACCTCCTGTACACAGTGTGGTACTTTTATAAGCCATTACAAAATACATTTTGAAACATCTTAGCAAGCGACAGCCAGCTGGGAAGCATCTGAAGAATCTCCAACACTGGGCTCAGGTTTAGCTTGTGTGCACACACGCGCGCACGCACACACACACACACATACACACATGCACACACGCATACACACACAGACTGCTCATAAGTGAAACAGATGCTTGTATTTCGATCCCACTGTACATCGTATACTGTATCTTAGCAAATGCACTAATCCTTTTTTGTTAGACAAGAAGAGAGGAGCCAAAATGTTTTCCATATGTTCCATTGTCTTGCTTCTCCTTTAATTCCATCTAAAAGCCCCCAAACTTAGCAACCTTCGTATTGATGCTAAACACATTACATCAGTTTCAGCATTGATCTGTTTAATATGAATACAATTAAAGTTGCTTAAACATAATCGTGGCAAGATAAACACCCTTGCTATTATTATAAACATTTCTGCAGTGTCTCTAGTAAAATATTATCAATACTAATATACTCTGCTAAACAATGCCACTGCCTCAGTATGAATAACAAATATGGCCCCACGACTTAAACATTGTTGCAACCAATATAAACACCATTAGGACTAATGTAAAACAGTTACCCTGCTAGACAAATATTAAAAAAAAAATTGCCAAGCAAGAGAAAAACCATATTCTCAGTAAGAATGTATTATACTCCTCTGATGACATTTGAAATTGATTACTTGAGCCCATAAATAAATGAAAAATATAGTCAAACTCTAAGGGAAAATTCTGAAATTGGAGAACATAGAGTAAGTGCAGTAAAGACAGACTTCTGCACGGTTTCCAC
This sequence comes from Macrotis lagotis, assembly GCF_037893015.1. Classification (NCBI taxonomy): domain Eukaryota; kingdom Metazoa; phylum Chordata; class Mammalia; order Peramelemorphia; family Peramelidae; genus Macrotis; species Macrotis lagotis. The sequence goes on from NC_133665.1 coordinate 89,559,807, forward strand.
TGTACCATCTGCGAGAACATGGGCATCTAGTAAGACTTCCTGCTTCTTTGCATACATATGTATACTGGCACACATACACAAGTCTTTGCTTCTTGCTTTGGTCTTCCATGCAGGCTTCTTACTACATTTATACTTGAAGTTGAACATACTTATATTGACAGCTGTGGGGTAAGTAACATCTGGGGTGGAATATTTATACATAAGTAATCTCACTGCACAGCATGACCTGGAATTCTACCATTGTTGCTGCTGTCTTCTAACTTTAAACTTTTACTTATTCTATAAATTCTAGAGCCCGTAAGGAACCTAATCTCTTCTTTTCACCTCATTCAAAAAAAAACTCTACTAAAGACAGCTTTAATATAATGAAAAAAAATAGGGTATTTAGATTTAGAGACCCTGAGATCAAATTCTGACTTTAGTAATGACTTTAGTTACATGATACTGGGAAAGTCTTTTAATCTCCTTCAGTCACTAGTCACTGTTTCCTCATCTATAAAAATGAGGGTATTGGATTAGAAGATCTCCAAAATTCCTTCCACCTCTAAATCTGTGATTCTCTGATCCCTGAATAAGTCATTTAATCTGCTCTGGCCCTCTGTTTCCTCTTTTCTCAAATGAGGGGGTTGAATTAGAGAACAATTAAGATCATTTCCAGCTCTAAATATGATTTGTGCCTTTCAGTGGAGATTCAAACCACCAAATTTCTAAACCAAGAAATTCTAAAGTAACGATTATAGAGTTAACTATGAAGATGAGATTCTCAAGGACTGAGATTGAATTGTAACACACAATTAAGATCTAAAACTATAGAATTTCAGAGTTAAGACATTAACTCGTGAGCTAATCTAATCCAATCCATACCTGAAAAATAATCTCTTCTTTAATATACTAAGCATAGTGGATTCTCAGCATGTGTTTGGTGACTTATAATGAAGGGAAATCTACTATCTCCTGAAGTAATCCATTCTACTTTGGATAGGTCTAATTGTTACAGATTTTTTTCCTGACATCAAGCCAATATCAAACCATTACTACTGATATCATTTCCATGGCTCATCTTTAAACAGAAGTAATAGCCCCATTACCCATGGAACTTTTTAGGTCAGCACCCATAAACCACAGCAATCAAACAAATTCAGGGCTGTTCCTCTATTTTTCAGAGCCAGATGCATCTTTCTTTAAACTATTTTACCAAGTACAAAATCAAGTAGTAATCTACCAATACTACTGGAGCAGAGAAAAATGGGTGGAAAACAAACAAAAAACAAAACAGAAGAACACCAGAGGTGACCTTTCAGTCCCCCCCACCCCAACCCAGTCTGAGAATTTCTAATTCATTTCCTCTTTATTGTGTCATTGGAAGGTCAGTAACCTAGCATCTTAGATCTAGAGCTGGAAGGAACCTGAAAGGTAATCTAGTCCAATCCCATTATTTTGCAGATGAAGGGCATCAGATCTAAGAAAACTAAATGACTTGCCCAAGACCTTTCAAGTAGTAAACACTGAAGGCAAGATTTGAACCAATATCTTTTGATTCCAGATAATCTTGGACCCATGCTCTATGCTATTATTAAGCATGGAAAAACTATCTTTTCATTATGGATCTAGGCCATATTTTGATGGGTATCTGCAGAGTAAGGTCTCGTTAATTTGAATACATGAATATAGCAAGAATTGGTAAAGACAGTATGAATTAGTGACAAACCTGAATTACAGAGAATTTTGGAAGAAATTACACATTGCTTTCCAGCACACATTAATACAGTCTTCCTCATTTCTTATACTAATCATTTTCATGGAACTGTATTTAAAGAAAAGGAAGGTGCTAAATTGTAGTCTAGCCTCTATCTGGATTATTGATTTATGAATTAGTTGGAACTGAGTCAATTAAGTTTTCTTGTGGATCAAAATTTTAAGAGACAATTTAAAAAATAACAAATATTTCCTCAGTAAATTTCTCTAGGACAGCTTGGTTTTTTTTTCCAACCTGAAAAAAGCAGCAACAGAATAACACAAAGGGGTTTATTTCATCTATTTCTTCCAAATAAGTGACTCATTTATGGTTGTTGTTGTTATTTAGTCATTTCAGTCGTGTCTTGTCCATCTCTTAAAAAATCCATTTGGGATTTTCTTTGCAAAAATCCTGAAGTAGTTTGGCAATTCCTTCTCCAGATAATTTTATGGATGAGGAAACTGAGACAATGAAGGTTAAATGATTTGCCCAAAGATACAGCTAGTGTCTGAAGTCAGATTTGAATGCAAAATTAGTCTTCCTGACTTCAGGTACAGCATTCTATCTGTCACCTAGGTGCATATGACTTATTATAGAGTGTCTTAAAAAGATATAGGAAAAAATCTAACAGGTGTTATTCTTTCTTCTAGATGATGAAACAAGCACAGAGAGCTTAAAGAACTTTTTTGTATTAATACTTAGTAAGTGTTGGAACTAGGATTCAAACTTAGGACTTCTGACTTTAAATTCAATGTTCTTTCTATGATACCAATGCTTCCCCATGCTCCTTTTTTTTTGGTATGAAGATCCTATAATCAAAACATTTTTAGAATTTTCATATGTTGGTGGTTGCATTCTTTTTATTCATTGCTTGATTAAAATACATTATAACCGAAAGCTACTATGAATTCTGTTATGCTTCTAAATAAACTTGAATTTTATTAAGAACATATCCATGCATTTGAAAAATCATACGTATAGGATATGCTATTTCTCTAGTCTACAAATGACATGATTGATCACTTATTATAACCAACCACAAGGATCCACATACTCCAATATGAGAAGTACTACTGCCTCTTCATATTTGTTTACAGGAACATAAATATATGTGCAAGAATGTGTGTTTACTTCCAATATAAATCACAAATTTGTGTCTGACTAAAGATGTGGGCTCACATATTGTACCAGTATAGGTGCATGGAGGTTTACCTAATAGTTTTCATTTCCCTATAGTCTCCAAAGGGGGATTGGAGGCATCCTACTTCAATCTAATAAAAAACAATGTATTTTTAGTGCTGGGAAAATCTTCTCTAGTAAAACTCAAAACCATGTAAGCACTAGCATAGTTTTCAATTTGTAGTTAGATTCTAAGCCAAGGGGGGTGGGTGTGGGTGTGTGGTTACATTTTATTTCACTATTAGTTTTCTTTTTTTAGAGAAATCCTTACAGTGGATTGGGAAACCAATCATTTTCTACCTCTTTTGAGAAGTGCATTTTTGAAAAGACAACTTCATTGGAATAAATGTTTAAGTTTCAGTCTGGATTGATTCAGAGGGGTAGAAGGAGTCAAAAACCCTTAATTCCCATAGATTGGGCACTTTGACTAACTGAAAATAGTGTTTGGTCTTCACTAGGGATAGAAAGATGTATTTGGAGTGACTGTTTCATGTAGAAAGAAAAGTAGGTGATTACGTGAGGAAAAATTATTCTTCTTATGGAGCTCACATTTCCATTCCACCATTACATGATACAAAAGTATGCCCTCCAAAGTTACAAACAGGAAAAAAATATTCATTTACTGCATCTGCAATAGATAGAACTGAATTATCCCACACATAGTATAAGTATAGAAGATGTCCTTATGCTCCAAAGATGATAGGATTAGATTCATCATTTTTTGTAATCATTACCAGAAGTAAAACAGCTAAAATATTACATTAAACATTTTCTAGAATTGATGTCAGAGGATTTGAATTTTAAGTGATGGCTCTATCATGGCTCTGGGAACTTGAGATAATTTAACCTCTCTGAACCTCAGTTGCCTTATCTGTAAAACAGGTACTATCATATTTGTATGACCAGGACTGTTGAAATAAAAATGCTTTATAAACATATAGGACTACATACCTGTGAGCTGTTGCTAATTTAATTGAGGAAGTGAGCAGTATAGGGTATTCCCTTCATAGAATCTTAGATTTGGAAAGACCTCAGTGTTTTAATCTGTACAGGAAGAGGATTCTCCTCTATAACACTGATACAAATGGTGATTCAATTGCTACTTGGAGGAATCCGTATTCGAATGGGAATCTCCCATAGTTCACTGCTTACAAGTCAAGTGAGAAGAAATTTTTAATGAGAAGAAATTACTTTCTCCTGAGATATCCTATCTCATTTTTGATTAAGTTCAATTTTTAGAATGATTTTCCTAAAATAGAGCCTAATATGAATCTTTATAAATATTTTCTACTCATTATACCTCTTTCTTCATGCTAGAGTTAAGCAGAATGAATCTCATCATTCTTACATATGATGGCCCTTCATATCCTGGAAGACAGCTAAATAGTCTCCTCTAAGTTTTCTCTTCTTCAGAATAAATATTCTTCATAGTACAATCACTCCTCTTATTATACATTTTATAGTCTCTTCACCATGATGATTACTCTTCATTAGATATTTTCAGACACTCAAAGATATCGTAAAATATGACACCTAGATCTAAAAACAATAAATGCTCCTGTGGTATTATGATTATTTAGATTAAGAATGCTTCATTTATTCTATTCACTATATATTATGGTCATAATAAATACTTCTATTTGTATAGTCCAAGTTTATATTCATGTTTCTGAACAGGTCATGTTGATAGCTCACATTGGACTTGTGGTCCACTAAAATAAAATCTCAAGATCTTTTTTTGCACAAATACTTGTTGCTATATTACATAGGTCTTGAATTTACACAATTAATTTTTTGAACCCGAGTGTAGCATTTTAATGTTCATCCTTATAGAATTTTATCTTATTAGATTTGGCTTATCATTCTGGCCTGATAGGACTTTTTTGAATCACAGATTTGTAATTTAGTATATTAGCTAGGTGTCTATAGACTTTCTACCTAACCTGCTGGAGTCTTCTCTCCTTTTAAAAAAACAAGATTTAAAAAATTGCACTGGAGAGAGATAGGGGTGGAGGACTTCCTTGGCTGCTGGAAATTGGACAAGCTTCCTATTGGTATAGCTTTCTATAATATTGAAGTTGCTATAGGATTGGGCATATATCTGGGACATGAAGTGGAAGGTCATTACTTTTGAGGAAGAGGAGGAGGAAGACAAGTCTATGTCTTACAGCATGATCTAGCAGCTGACAACCTGGTCTGTGGATGGAGGCTGGATTTCTTCTGCCTTAACTTCTGGCAGGCTTTCTACAAAGATGATATCAAAGAATTCAAGAGCAACCACAACATTGCAGAGGTTACAATTCACGGACTAGCCAGATGAACAGCATATAATGTAAGAAGTATACATACATACATGCGTGTGTGTGTGTGTATGTGTGTGTGTGTGTGTGTGTTGGTTTTTAACAAGAATTGTGAAAGGAAAAATGCTATGCACAATTTTTAGGTGATGCACAACTTGCTCCATTGCAATCAGTCTTGATGATCTGCAATATAATTAGAAAAGAAAAAGAAACACTTCATGACCAAATCTGTGATTTAACAGAAGTTGAGATGGTAGTAGTTTACATGGAGAAAGCAAGCTATAAAGAAACAGAAGGTATCTTTAAAAGACTATTTGGATGATATTCTTCTAAAAATGATATTGTTGATGATATTCAATATGAAAGACACATACCATCCTTTTTTAAAAAATGCTTCACTTACAAATATTGATAGAGTCAAAATTTATGCTAATTGGGGGTTAATTGAAAGATCATGGCACTTTTTAATGAAGGCAGCATTAAAAGTAATGGAAAGAAATAAAAGATGAAAAAATTCTGGTCCTTTTGTTGAAAGGACAAATGTGAAAAGATAATAGTGACAAACAGAATCCAAAAGCATAACTTCCTAAGGGCTCAACATCCATAAGAAGGTCTCATGAAAATCTCTTACCTTTGACACAAGATAGATTGAAAAATCTCAGCACCAAGATTTTGATGAAACAAGAAAAAAAATAAGGAAGTAAAATGATCATACAAAGTCTTAACAGTAGCAAAAAAAACCACAAAAAAATATAACCACTAAATACAATAACAAAAAGACAAACAATTAACATGTTTCTGAAAGCCTTAGATGATGGAAAAGGGGAACATGGAGTTAGGAAGAAGATAAGAAACTGAATCAGGGTTGAAAAAATATGGAGAGGGACATTGACAGAAAATTCTCTCATCCACAGGCTGCAATCAAAGAAATGCTGTTAAAACACAGGTGGCAGTCTGAAGAAGTTAGAACTATTTTCTTCAGATAATGAAGCCACTGCTTTGGTATGATGGTATATTTTTTTTTCTGAGGAGCAAAGTCATTGAACAGTCTTCTTAGATTATGTCCTTTTTTAAAAAAAAAATAATGCTACATACTATCATTCTGCTCAGTTTAATGTGGAATAGTCTGAAAAAATTTTTTCCCACAAAAATTTGACTGTTTTGAGTTATTGAACAATAATGTTCTATTTTATGGCATTGGTATATCTCTTAATTTTAAAGCCTCATTGATAAAATCACAAATATATAGTATGTGTTGTATATTTTCATATAAGCAGTAAGGTTGAGGGTAATAAATTACATACCTAAAATAACATAATATTGGCAAATAAATTTTCTTATATAACACATTTTTTGTCTTGTTTTGATAGACATTTGACAAATATTAAGCTTGACTTTTGCAGTCTATCAATGGAAATAGATATAATAAATATCAAGTTCTGTGATTTTTTTATTTAACCAAGTCCAGCAAAATTCAATGGTTGTACTAGATCAAATTAGAAATTATAAAATATCACTGAGGTGAAAATTGATTAGAATAATTCTTTGAATCATTACTACTTCTTCACCTCAAGTATTTTTTCTTTATGTCTTGGTCAAGGAATATATAGAATCACTCAATTGTATAGATGAATGCATAAGATTTGTTGAACTAGCTAGAATGTTTTTGTTAAATTAACAACCAAGGGAAAAAATATGTCAAATTTACTTGTGATGACTTAGAATTATTTTGCAAGTATTACAAATTAAAGTTTATAGACTGAATATAATAAAACATTAGCATAGTAATGTTTGTGTCTTTTCCATTTTTCTGTTTAAGACTTAAGTCTTGAAAGCTCAAATCCTCAAAAAAACCCCACTATCCCAGTATTATCAGTATATTATTTAGGATGATAATCCAATGTTTCTCATTCTTATTACATAGGAGATAAAGCAGATACAGTACTTGGAAATTATCTGTAATAGTCCAGACATTCAGTGTGTTGCCTATATTGTGACCTTAAACATGCCTGTACATTTTGATAAGATTAAAATATAATTGGACAATATTTAGTAAAGTAAAAAAATACAATAGAACATAGATAATGTTAACATGTAGTTAACTTAATTCAATGTGTCACCTGCAAGAATCCTCAAATATGGTTTAGCAGTCTGAGTTTCTATTTGAGTTATATACCCAAGTTCCATACTCCAGTTGAGCTATATACTATGTACTATAGAAACTTTATTTGACAGGCAAGGAATCTGAGACACAGAAATGTGAGAAGATATGATCAAAGTTCCTATGTAAGGAGTTGAGAATTAGAATCTCTATTCCAGCCCATGTCCTTTGAATCTACATCACCTTGCTTTCTGTGACAGACCTACCTCCTTTCTGATGATAGATATCCTGGATAACATCCCTTTTGCCTCTCTTTGCATGCTAATTGTGGTTGTTGAATGCTGTACAATGTTGAAGGGACAAGTGGCACAGCTGATAGAGTGTCAGCATTAAGCGTGACAATGCTGTTTACCTCAGTTCTTTATTTGTAAAACGAGTTGGAGAAGGAAATGGCATATTGCTCTAATATCTTTGCCAAGAAAACCCTAAATAGGGTCATGAAGAGTTGGACATGACGGAGACAACTGAACGACAAACAAAAAATAGGATGCTGAAGCTTATAATCCTATCTTGACCCTGTTGTTGTAATTGTTGTGATTGCTTAAATATTTCAATAAATTCATATTTGTATTAATGTGAATAGATGTTCCCTCCATTTGGGATAAATTTCAGCTTGCCCTTTTTAATTTCATTTTGTCTGATTTTGTAGATGAAGGATCCAATATATCCTTCCCACATCTCCACCATCCTATTACAGCCTCTCTAGAAGCAGCTTTTGTCAATATTCTCCTAAAATATTGAAAATGCATCTTCACAATTCTGGCTATTATTCTCTGTTCCCAAAGTATCCTTTATATATTACTGCCATTCTTAACTTTTACAAGAATTAATATGATTTTGTTATACTTTTGTTTTAAAGCTCTTAGTATGTCCTTATTGCCTCTCAAAGAGTAACATTCAAATCCCTTACTGTATTCAAAGTATTCGCCAAAACTGACACCATGCTGCCTTTTCCAGCCTGAGCTCTCCCATCCAAGTATTCTACATACTCACCAAGTCAGATTACTTTTCAAGACCTATATGAATACCTCTATGTTTTCCTGCCTTTGTTTCTTTCTCTATTTTTTCTGCTTTAGGGATTCCTTTTTCTCTCCCTCTCCTATCCCTGACTTTTGAATTCCTATCCTTTAATGCCCAACTCAAACTTTCTTCAGGAGCCTTTCTTTTCCTTCTTCATTCAGAAGTTGAGAGAATTTATGTATCCTTTAGATCTTACATTCTACTTTACATGTGGCTATTTACTTATGTATTATTTTGTATTATAGTTTAGTATGTTTAATATCCTAATATTCAGAGATTTATTTTTTAGTATTTTTGTTTTGCAAGGCAATGGGGCTAAGTGGTTTACCAAAGGCTTCACATCTAGGCAACTATGAAGTGTCTGAGCCTGGATTTGAACTCAGGTACTCCTGACTCCAAGGCCAATGCTCTATCCACTGCACCACCTAGCCGCCCCTATTTAGAGATATATTGGTAAATATCTAACAATCAGCTATCTAAACATTACACATATCCTTTTAAATAAAAATTACATCATTAACACTATCCTTCTTTTTAAACCCCAATTACAAAAAAACCCCATAACTCAAATTCTGATTTGTAGTATTTGTCAATTTCTGAATAGTAAATATTCAAACTGAAAATTTAATGATAGGCTCTCATGACCCAGTCTAAGTTGGTTCCAGCACCTTCCTGACACTCAGTATGGTCCTGAAGCTTGGGATCATGTATTTTCTAAACTTTTTAAAAAGCTATCCAACAGAGATTAGCACAATGCTTTGCTAACAGAGACAGAAAGAGACAATATATGCTTAATAAATGTTTTGTGGGATTCATTTGATCTCTCCTTCTACATTCACATAATAAACTTTGATTAACAATAAATAGTTATTAAATTGAATTAAATCTCTCTCATTCTTCCATTTAGAAAGTTTCTCTAAGAAGACACCACAAAAAAATGGAGAGAGAGACAGAGAGAAACAGAGAGACAGAGAAACAGGCAGAAACCAGAGAGATTAGAGGCAGGGGGGAGGGGGGAAGAGACAGAAAGGGGTGGAGAGGCTCTCCACATATCTGTATAGATACATGTATGTTGGGGAAGGGGAAGAACAGTATATTCTATAACAGCAACAGTGCATTTGCTATCTTATTGGGAGATGTCCCTAGAGGACTCTCCAACACTCTCCCTTGCAGGTCACAGGCAGAAAATCTTACTTCCACAAATTCAGCTAGCAATAGGAAGAACCTCAAGGAGTAACAGCTTATTCCTCCTAGGACTATATCTCATGAATATATATATATACATATATATATATATATATATATATGTATATATATATATTATGTTAACAAGGGCTAGAGTTAGATTTCAGAAGAACTGAGTTTGAATCTCATCTCAGACTTGGTCTGACTGTGGGCAAATTGCTTATACTTTCATTGGTACGGGTGATTCTCTAAAACTATACGGCACAAAAGATTTTCCAATTTGCCTCAGTAAAATTAATTTCCACAGTGGGAATTTATCCATTCTAAGTTTTAATTTTCCACAATAATTCATCAAGATGGTGATGGTGGGTAGGGAATGGAGAGAGAAGTGAAGGACAAAAAAACATAATGGAGAGGTCAAACTGCCTTCAAAAATTCTAAAAGGGAAGACTGTAGAAGTAAATCCTCTCTCATTAACATACCAACCTCTATTAATATGTCAGCAAAACTCTGTGACCCCAGTCAAATTACTTAACCCTATTTGCTTCAGTTTCTTACTTGTAAAATGAGGTGGAGAAGGAAATGGCAAATCACTCCAGTATCTTTTCCAAGAAAACCCTAAAGTGGAGGGTCATGATGACTTTTTTTTTTGAGTCTGATATGACTAAAAACAAGGAAAAGTCAGAGTTTATCAGGTTAGAAAATATTAGACTCAAAGATTCTAAGAATTAGAAGGGATCTCAGAAATCACTTGACCTAACTCATAGGAACAGGAGTCCCTTGTGCAACATCCTGGCCAAGTGGTTATCCAATATTCATTTGAAAGCCTTCACTAACAGTGAACCCACTGTTTTCTCACTTTAGCAAGAGATAACTCATTTCATTGTTTCATTGTTTCAAATTTTGAGGAAGTTCCTTTAGGTAAACTTGAAAGTATAACTTTCACTCAGTTTTGGTTCTGTTATCTCTAAAAATCTTCCACATGAAAATCCATCAAATAAAGTAAAACTGGGGGCAACAAGTGGGTTGTAAAGAGTCAAAAAAGAAAACTTTCAAGCAATCAGAGACATTTAGAAATGGAATGAGTTCTGATGTTGGTGGAATTGTCCTCTTTGGAAGCAAAGAATAGATAACTGTTTTTAGCATATGGGTGATTTCATCCACTCCCTTTTGGAACCACTGTTCTAGGTGAGTCTAATAGCCAGATATCTAGCCTTCTCTTAAATTTCACTGCTCCAAAAACTCAAACCATCTTTCATGTCTCTGACTCTCCAACCCAACCTTGCAACCTACCTTACTACCACTCCCTACAAATGCCACCTCCACTTGCTCTATCATCAAATCAATACTAACATTGCTTCTAGAAAAATAATGGATTTCATGCTCTCACATTAAAAGAGACCCTTTTACATTCCTTGATCAATGGCACAGTCCTTCCAGAAAAGGTATGACATTTGACTCCTCTATTTCTCTTTTCACCTCCTCCCTGATTTCCTAAACCATAACTCTCTTCTTGGATCTCCATTCCATTATATGTATTGTCTTCAATTAGTAGATGTAAATTTCTTGAGTTGTTGGGGCTGCCTTGCTTTTGTATTCATTTATTTTTTGATTCATTAATTCATTCATCCATTCAAGCATTCATGCTTGGAAGGAAATCTTCGGGGAGTATGGGTTATACTAAATGAATTCTGAGATTCCTTCCAAGTCTGAAATTCTGAAATTCTAGAAAATATATTAAGACAGTGCTGAGACTCCTTCTTTCAACCTACCAGCATTTTTTATCCCAGGATGAGCCACCCCTAGTTCCTTCAGCTGATTTTCCTATGTCAAAGTCTTAAATCCTTTCATAATTCTTGTCAATTTTCTCTAAATATCTTACTGTGTTGTCATCTCAGTTGTGTCCAATACTTTGTAATCCTATTTGTGGTTTTCTTAATAGAGATACTGGAGTGGTTTGCCATTTCCTTCTCCAACTCATTTTACAGATGAGGGTTAAGAGGGCAATCAGGGTTAAGTGACTTGACCAAAGTCACATGGCTAATATGTGTTTGAGGCCAGATTTGAATTCAGATTTTCTTGACCTGATGCTCTGTCCACTGTGTTACCTAGTTACCCTCCTCTAGAAAGATTTCTTAGTCAACATCCTTCCAAATATGTGAAGTCCAGAGGTAGGAACAATTCTCACCATAGAAAGCAGTTCCTTTTCCTGAGAGAGGTTTAGATGTAGGATAGACCTGTGCTGATGAAGAGGGGATTAAATAGACTGGACATTGGGGACTATAATATGAATGCTATCCAGAAAGGGAAAGTCCAGGTTTACAATGAAAATGGCAGGTAAGAGATGGTTGAGGTAATGTTAAGGGCCCTGGTACAGGAAGGGGGCTTTCCATAAAGAGAGGACCCTAAAATCAAACCTCACCTACCCTACCATTTTGCTGAGAGTTGACCCTTTTTCACAGAATTCACTGAAAGCTTACAAGTGGCCCAAATCTCCTATTTCCTAATGGCCCTTACACTGATTAAGTGATGAGAACCCCATTGCTTGCCAAGCAGCAAAAGGCTCTCTGGCAGATTTCATTCTTCTCTTTATTTTCACACAGACTTCATTCATAGGGACCATAGGAGCCACAGAATATTCCCATCAGCCTGGGATTCCACAATATTAGGCTTTCAGTAACAGCAGAACATCATGTTCTTGACCAATTCAGCTCACTCTTTAGCTGGAGATTATGTATATTTTTGTAACTTTCATCTGCTTGTGAATCAATTCTCCAACCAATCCATATACACAGGACCATTTGTGGTGGGAGAGCTGGTCTTATTTAGATTTTCTGTGGAAAGTTATGTTCTGGAGAGAGATCAGAATGCCTAAATTATGGCATTCTGTTTAGCAGATTCAAGAACAGCTTCCTGTGTATATAGTAGGATTTTTCTCCCTCCATGTTTAGAAAAACGAACAGATTCAAAAGCTTCTAAGTGAAGGTGACATGGAGGTAGGTGGAGTAGCATCCGGCTGTTCACCTTCAGTAACAATAGCATCATTTCTTTAAAGAGAGGCATGCTGGCAAAGAATGAAAGTCCTTTTCTGGAAGGACTGAGCCATTGATCAAAGGATGATCTTTTAATGTGGGAGCATGACATCCATTATGTCTTTCTGACCAGTTTTTTTCCTCTCAGTCTAGACTTAGGAAAATTAGAAAGTTAGGCAAAAGAGCAAGATCTCTCTCTCTCTCTCTCTCTCTCTCTCTCTCTCTCTCTCTCTCTCTCTCTTTTCACAGTCTCACATGAGACGGCCAGCTCTCCCTCTCAGAAACATAACTAGTATTGTGTGATTGAGACTTTACCCCAGGAAGTCAAATTGTGTAAAAAGGGGAAGGGTGAAGTATTTCCCTGCAGTCATTACAGCTTCTGTACCTTGATCATATTTTTTTCTCTTACAAAGTCTTCAGCTGTAAGTCCTAAGGGTCCATCATTGGGTCATCTTTTTTCTGGACCCCACCTTTCCTCACATCACCCCAAATTCCCAAAGGTCTGAGGATTCCACATTCCCTTGGTGAATGAGCAGCCCTCTCATAACACAATTGCACTATACTTGGACAGACTTTGGTTTGGTACTATGTCCTCTTTCCATGCCTCCTTCCAAAAAATAGAAACCAACTAAAAAACCAACACAAAACTCTCATCAACTAAATATGTCTCTAGCAGAGTTGCAGATAATCATGGTTTTGCTTTCTCTGTCCTTTTTGAATAAAGCAACTACATCTCTCTGGGTCCTCAGTTTCCTCAAGTGTAGATGATCTCTAACATTACTTCAAATTCTAACATTCTGGGAGTCTATAACAAATGTCCCCTTCAAAATGACAAAATAATAAACTCAGAGTTTTTATTGTCAGAGGGTTCTGAGAGTACCACATAATATGAATTATCATTATCATAAATTAAATATTAATGCTTTATTAATGGATATAGTGGAAATAGGGCTTTATTTGGTGTCAGAAGACCTATGTTCAAATATCCCTTATATCTATATGACCTTGGAAAAGTTACTTAATTTATTTGGGCCTCAATTTTCATAACTTTAAAGGAGGGGGTTAGACCCAGATGGTCTTTAGGGTCCCTTCTCTCTCTAAGTCTGTTATCTTATAATCTTTCCCAAATCTTTTGGATATCATATGTGCAGTAGGCTAATTCTAAATTAATTCAATGTCCCCTTATCCCTGAATACTAATCATAGGCACAAAGATATTCTAAGGTGCTACGCAAAAGTGATGAATCAGGTTGGCTATATTGACTTGCTATCCTGCTAAGTGAAATCATTCTTTATGGACAAATTGTCCCACCCTTAGTCCATTACCCTAGCAAACCTTCCTTCAACTTTTTCCCATGGGTAGCAAGCACTTCCCAGACTATATCATTTTGCTTGAATCTTTCCTTTTCTTTTACCCCTCTTTCTTTTTTCAACTTTTTAAAAATCATTTTTTTATTCTAAAATTAACAAGTAGTATTCAACACACATGAAAAATAAAAAGAACAAAAAGAACAGGATTATAAGGTGTTGTGTAACTTGGTAATGTATGGTTTTGAAGTGTATTTTAGATTTCAGGTGGTAATAACAAAATCAATCCATTTTACCCCTTCTATGTTCTTAGTTTTCATCTGTTCTTGTATCATTATTATTTCTGTAGTTGTCTATTTCTTCATTAGGCTGTCAACTTCTTACAAGCAGAACTATGTCCTATCATAACCTGAGCTTATTGTATTATTGTATCCTCAACATCTGGCACAGGGCAATGCTTAGAGGGGGTATTAAATAATTTTTCTTTGTATTAATAACTCCATTCTCCTTTTAAAAAAGTTCACAGTATTACACACTTTGATGTTTATCAGTTGCATTCCTTATATTTTATTCACATTAATCTCCCAAGATCCATTTTATAATTATTCCCATTTTAGAGATGCAGAAATTGAACACAGAAAAGTCAGGTAACAATGAAGGTTGCAGAATTGGTATTAGGGCTAAGACTCAAGCCCATACCTAGTGCTTTTTCTATTACACCCTATTCTTTACCTCTCGTCTCTTCCCGCTACTATGACATCATCCTTTTTCAACTTTCCAGGAAGGTATCTTGTTCTCTTTCTTTTAGGTGAGGCTTTTTGGGGATGGGGTGGGAATAGATAAAGACAAAGAAATGAAGAGCCTGGTATGACCCAGAGTTTCACAGGTGAATCCAGAAGGAGATCCTACTTCCCCCAAAGTTAGACTCTATGAGTAGCATCCTGAAATTTGGAACCTTGTGGAATTAGCTGTCTTCATGGATTCCTAAAAGGGAATCAGGGACCTAAATAAAACAGGATCTTTTTCTCAAAACTGATCTTCTTAATCCACAGGTCTGATCATACTTCTACCCTATTCACAAAATGTCAATGGCTACTGTTGCCTTCAGGAATTGGTGTAAAATTTTTTGACTTTTAAAAACCTTTACTACCTTGCCCTTTCCTACCTTTCCTGATTTCTTATGCTTTACTCCCCTCCATATACTCTTCAATCCAGCAACCCTTGTCTCTTTGCCATTCCTCACACAAGATACTCCTCCCAGGCTGCATTGTCATTGGCTGTTCTGCATGCCTGAAATTTTCTCTCTTCTCATCTATGTTGTCCCTGACTTCCTTCAAATCTCAGCTAAAATTCTAACATCCATAATAAACCTTTCCCAGTTCACCTTAATGTGCATGCCGATTCATGTTAGTGACTTCCCTTTGAGATTATCTCCAATTTATATTAAATAGTTAGTCAGCACATTGATTTGGGCTTATTGTCTCCTCTTGGGAGCTTGTGATCTCCTTAAGGGGAGGGATTATTTATATCCCTAGTGTTTAGCACATTGCTGTAACATAACAAACCCTTTGAAATGCTTATTGACTTCACTACATCTGCAGGTATGGGAAAGAGCACCAAGAAAGATGGTTAACTGGACTGATATCTAAATTTATCGGATTCTTCTTTTTCAAGCAATTAAAAGTGTATCTCACATTTCTCTCATCTTTGGAATTCTTTCTTTTGCCAGGGCTCTTTCTGTTTCCTTCTTCTCCCTCTAGCCACAACTTTGGCACTGCTGCTGTCATTTCTGGAATGGTCTCTTCTCCTTGCCTGCCAAGTGAGTATGACCTGTTCCTTCCAACCGAGATTCTTCCAAGGAGTCTTTTAGTAATTGCACTCTTGTTCATGTTCTCCTTCCTCTACAGAAAGCTCTGTTTCCCTCCCTCCCTCCCTCCCTCCCTTCCTTCCTTCCTTCCTTCCTTCCTTCCTTCCTTCCTTCCTTCCTTCCTTCCTTCCTTCCTTCCTTCCTTCCTTCCTTCCTTCCTCTCTTCCTTTATTTTCTTTCTCCCCCCCTCTCCTTTTTCCTTTCTTTCTTTCTTCTTATTTTTTAGTACACATGAAGTCTTGCTATAAGTCAAAGTTTTCCCCATCCCCTCATCTGTATATGTTTTATTTCTGAGGTCTGTCATCTGGGATATTTAGATTGGAAACCCTTGGGGCAATGTCCTTGTCTTTCATGCCTTTTGCTAAGCCAAATGCACTTGTCTGTGAGCAATAAATAACAGGCCAGATAGGTTTATGTTTGTGCTCTATAAAAGGTTTCATCACCCCAAATCACAAAGCTGAAGAGACCAGAAATCCTCATGCTCTGGTAGAGAAAAGATGACATCTGGCATTAGATTTTTCAGGGGGCAGCCAGCTTCTCTCTGTATTGGGAAATGCCCATCTTGCCCTGGAATCAGATGCACATCATTGCGGTCTCAAATCCCATTTTTTCCCCTTAAAGTTTCTGTTAGCTTTCAAGGAGAAAAGGGAAGTTGAAGAGAGGAAAGCATCATCATACATTATCACTTCTGGCATTGCCTAATTTCCTTTAAAACTCAACTTGTACATGAAACCTTTCTTTTTTTCCTCCAGTCATTTTTTCTGAATTTTGTCTGTGTTGATGGGTTAATCTTTTCTGATATATTGGAAGATACTTGAGGGCAGGGACTACTTAACACTTGTCTTTGGCTCCCTGGTATCCATGTAAGACGTGTAAGAACTTTTTTTTGGGGGGAGGGGGTGTCATTGATTCATTAATTGATGCTTGAGACTTGATTTTCATGGAGATAAAGTGCTCTAATCTTCCTGAGTTCAAATCTAGCCTTAGACACATATTAGCTGCATGACCTTAGGCAAGTCACTTCACCTTATTTGTCTGTAAAATGAAATGGAGGGGGAAATGGCAAAACATTCCAGTATGTTTGCCAAGAAAACCTCAAATGAGATCACACAGAGTTTATATTGCTGAAAATAACTGAACATCAATGCCAAAGGCTTTTCCACAGTGTGGTCCTATGCAAGTCTCTTAACCTCTGTCTGCTTCAGTTTCTCAAATGTAAAATGGGGATGATTATGACAAGGATAAAAATAGCAAGCACTGGGACAGCTAGGTGGCTCAGTGGCTAGAGCACCGGCCCTGGAGTCAGGAGTTCCTGAGTTCAAATCTGACCTCAGACACTTAATAATTACCCAGCTGTGTGGCCTTGGGCAAGCCACTTAACCCCATTTGCCCTGCAAAAACCTAAAAAAAAAAATAGCAAGCACCTCCAAAGGATTGCTTTGAAGCTCAGATGAGACAATATTTGTAAATGCTTAGGATGATACTTGTCATGTAGTAGACTTTTAAATAAACAATTCCCCCCTTCCCTCCTCTCTTCCTTTTTTCATTTCTCTCATTTTATCCTCCTTCCCTTCCTCCTTTCTTTCTGTGCTTCCTTCCTTTCTCCTTTTATTCCTTCCTTCCTTCTTCCTTCCCTCTCTTCCTCTTTTCTTTTTCCCTTCCTTCCTCCCTTCCTTCTTTCCTTTTCCCTCTCCTTCCTTTTTTCCTTCTTTCCTCCCTCCCTTCCTCCTTTTATTCTTTCCTTTCTTCCTCCCTGCTTTGATGAACTAGTGGAACACAGATATTTATAGGAATCTCAAGAAAGAAGAGAAGGTCAAATATTATCACAAGTTCAAGAAGCATGTCTAGGGGGTGGGGAAGGTCATTAGAATTGGCCCTCAGGATGTGCTTTGTGTTACTACAATCAGGTAAGTATAGCAGAGAAGCTATAGGCCTGGAAGGCAGCAGCTGCTGCCAATAAGTCTAATGAGGACATTGGCCTTTCTCTCTCATTCTGTTTTCTATAGATAAAAGAACAGAGACACCAGCTACCAGGAGAGTGTCTAGACTAGTCCACTAGTCTATGATAATGTGTTGGAGGTGTGTGTGTGTGTGTGTGTGTGTGTGTGTGTGTGTAAAATGAGAGGGAAATTTCTTTGACTAATGTATCATTTCTTTCCAATGCTGCTCCACTACCTGCTCCTATAGCAAAACAACATCTGTACGATCATAATTTTAGTAGATGGCTTAACATCCAAGTTCATGAAAACTGAGATCATCTGATCAGAGCTTCCCTCAACTGTTCCTTACAACTTTGCAGCAGCATCACCCACTCTTCTTTTTTCAATGGTTGCAGAAGAACTTCCCCTGTTGCTCCTCAGGACACAGGTCCCATTTTTTCCCCCTATTTCTTCCTGACTTGTGCTCCAGGTAATTATCATTCCTCCCACTCATACTCGGTCAGTCTTTTTCTGTTCATGCACTCCCAAATGAATGGTTTTGTTTTCCTTGAAAAATTTAGAAATAAAAAGTTTTCCCTTAACCCTTTTAACCAACTATACTCTTAAAGTTCAGCAAGGGTCCATTAATTGTCAAATCTATTGACCTCTTTTCAAATTCTCATCCTTCAAACAAATAAGATGCTATTTATTAATTTGTCTGGCACATAGTAGATACCTAATACATATGCATTCCCTCACTCTTGTATTTTGACCTCTCTAAAGAATTTTATACAATTCATTATACTTTTTAAAAAATAACATTAATAGTTTACAAAGTGCCATGCATAATATTATATATATATCATTTAATATATAGTATATATTATGTAAAATAATTTATACGGTTATATAATATATCATGCCATATATAATAAATATGTATTTTGTAATATATATAATATCTATAAATCATTTCATTTGATGCTTATCACAAGACTATGAAGTATATGCCAATATTATTTTCATTTTTGAGGTGAGGAAACTGAGGCACAGAGAGATTAATGACATGCCCAGGGTCATACTACTATGAAGTGTATGCAGCAATATTCAGACTCAGACCTTGGTGATTTCAAATCTAACAATTAAGCCACCATGGCCTGTTTCTAGTGTTCTTTCTTCCAATGGTTTCAAGCCCCTGCTTTCCTAGTTCCTCTCCCTCTCTGTTTTTGTTTATTTCTGATTCCAATGCAGGGGCGTCCTCTGGTACAATCACTACCTTATCTCTCTTCCTTGGCAATCTCATTTGTCCTTATGGTTAAAATCATATACTCCATGCAGATTTTAGATCTACATAGGTAATGTATGAATTTTTATTTTCTCTTGGGGGCCAGACTCATATCTATGCTTGAACCCCAAACCCATATCTACAACTGCCTCCAAGATAATTCTCCTTATATGTTCCCATATGAACTGCTTGGCTAATTTAATGATAGGTTTGCTATTTACCTCATCTTACTGAGTGAAAATTGCTATTTAGTCTTTTTTCTCTTTTCTTCATTTCTCATACCTATTAAGGTAGATGGCTTTGAATGGAAATTTTATTGGTGCAGGGAATTTCTGGTGAAAACACTATAATATTGTTCTGTACTTTATTAATCTTAGAGAACTGCCCAGGATAATAAGAGGTTAATAAAATTGCCTAAAATTCTACAGCCAGTACCTGTCTATTGGAGAATTGGAATCCTGTGTCTTCCTGACTATTCACTCTGTAATAATCTCTCTCTTATAATAAGCTGCCAAATCCTTTTGATCCCACTTCTATAACCTCTTAACCTTGTCTTCTCTTAGTTCTCACTGTAGTAACTTAGTGCAGGCTTTCATTACCACCCACCTAGACTATTATAGTCTCCTTATAAGTCTTTCCACCCCCATACTCTTCACTCCAATTTATCCTTCATACCATTGCCAAATTATCCTTTATGCACAGAACTGGTCATATCAGATTCTGATATAAACAAAAACAAAACCAAAATTCATTAATTTCATATCCCTACTGAATAAATGTGAAATTCTATTGTCTGTGTCTGTCCTTCTGCCTCTAGCTTTCTTCTCATACTCTGATCTATCCTGATTAACTGCTTTCCTCCTCTTCACCTGTTGAATTTTTTTTTGTTTTTTTTTTTGCAAGGCAAATGGGGTTAAGTGGCTTGCCCAAGGCCACACAGCTAGGTAATTATTAAGTGTCTGAGACTGGATTTGAACCCAGGTACTCCTGATTCCAGGGCCGGTGTTTTATCCACTGCGCCACCTAGCCACCCCACACCTGTTGAATTTTTTAGTGATTCATTAAAACCTCACTCAAATGTTATATTCTCCATTAGGCTTTCCCTGAATTTGCCTCTTGGTAATAGTGTACTTCTTCTAGTGTATTTATCTGATAATGGTTTTCCTCATTTGTATCTCTTCTTATTCTACTGAAAACTCCATGTTAACTGGGATCATTTGGTATCTTAATGTTTTATCTCACCATAACTGTGTTCTTGACACAGTAGCTACTTTCAAAATATTTTTAATTTTTTGTGCATGTCTCTGGGGATATTTTGAGCCTTGAGTTATGTACACTATGTTGGGTTTGGGATATGATACAGAGTGTGATGTAAAGGAAAATAAAATGAACCTGGGGCAAAGACCTGGTTTAGATATACTTCATACACGAATTTGCTGGGTGATCGACCATGAGCTAACCACTTAACATCCCTGTGTCTCAGTTTCCTCATCTGTAAAACTGGCACATTAATACCTCTAATACCCCCTTGAAGACTTGATGTGAGACTCAAATGAGGTAATGTGTATAAAGTCTTTTGCAAACCTTACAACACTATATAAATGTCAACTATGATGATGATGATGACTCTCTCAAAAGGTCAGCAACAGCTGTGTCTGTAGTGACCACACCTCCTTCAGCCCTTCCTATTCTCTTGGGCTTGTCTATGTTAGAGTTGGTGGGAACTGGACACTTTTGAGAGAACAGATTCTCAATAGAGTGGTTCTGGTGGAAGAGATGCCAAGAGAGCCTGGGTGGGGAGGTAAGTGGAGATGGTGACTACAAATTATCTTGCTGAGAAATTTGGAATAAGGTACAAGGGAGGTCTATATATGTGTATATCTCTATACAAATATATGGATGGATATACACTCATATACATATATGTATATATATATATGAAGATCTGTGAATAATAGAATATATTTGTAGAGGGAGGGTAAAGACAGAGTAGAGAAGGAAAGATGGAAGATTCTAGAGAATGAATGAGGTATGTTATTTTCATTTCTTCTTTGGCTCTCTTTGGCTCTCTAGTGCCTGTCACAGTAGATACCTAATAAATGCTTGTTGGACTGAATTGGGGAAAACAGAAGGATATGGATCAAAAAGAGGTGAGGAGTTAATCCAAAGGGATCCATCTGTATATCCCAGAGTGCCCACATCCACTGGAATTTAGCTTAATATTTGAACCAAATCTCTTAGGTTGGATTCTTTAAATAATTTTTTTCTTATATGCTAAGTCTTATGTATGTATGTATATATGCATAGATTAACAAAACATACATATATATGTATCTATATATTTCCTTTCAAATTTCTATATGGTCGGACCTGTCTTTAAAGTTCTATAAGCATAGAGGTTACAGTATGAGCTTCTGTCAATTATTCATTCACATTTGGTTTTATGAAGGTACTCTTATTCCAAGAAACTCAAAATTACTTTTCACACTTCAAAGTTGACTATTAAATGCCCTTATGGTCCCTGAGATAGGAGATAGGCTATTATATAACTCTGACTTTCTTGGGTCTATGGGACTTAAAAAGGAATCACAGGTCATTGAATATTAGATTTGGAAAAGAGTGTTGAGATGATCTAGTACAAACTCCTCATTTTATAGATAAGGGAACTGAGACTCAAAGTGGGAGAACAACTTTCCAAAGAATTGTACAGTAAATTAATGCCAGTCAGGACTAGAACCAGACTCAGACAAGTGAGTTCCCATTATACCACACTGCCTAGACAACAGGAATTTCTAAGGGCACTTGAGGGGAAAACTGTTTGCCAGCATGAAAGGGGCACGCGACCACATATTACTCCTTGTGTGCCAGCATCTCAAAGCCTCAAATGGGGGCAGGTGAGGGCAAAGCTTCTGGAGGAAACCAAAAGGAGAGAGTTCTCCAACTCAGCCATTCCCTTGACTGTTGGGAAAGGGAGGAGGGAGAGGGAAGCTATGGCCTAGTTGGAAGGGCAGCCCCAGTCTCTTGGCTGCCCAGATATTTTGCCCTCCATCTAGGTGGAGTCTTGGCTAGAAGGAGAAAAACAAACATCAGAGTAGATGACTCAGACTCTGAAAGGATTTGTTTTAGGGACAACTTCACTTCTTGTCTTTTGGTATTTAACCCTAGCTTTCCTGGTTTTTCCTTTTCAAAATTCTCCCAGTTGTACCTGTTTTATCTCTCTAAAGAGTTTAATTTATATTTTACACTCCTTTTCACTGTACCCTCCTCCAAGATCATACACATTATCATGTCCTTAAGAAATAATTAGTGAATTACTGTGGATTCAGTTGGAAGGCTATTTATTCTGCAAATTATCAACCTGAATTGATGCCAGTTGCAAATATAGGAAGGTTTTCCTCATACCTCTAGTTGTTAATGATTTCTCCCTCTCAGAATTATTTTATGTTTACTTGTCTGTGTGACTGTTGTAGTATCTGAGATAGAATGCTAATTCCTTGAGGGCAAGTGTTTTTCATTTTTGCTTTTCATTTTGTCTGTATCCCCATCAGTTACCACAAATTGACATTTCTAGAAGAAACTCAATTAAATGTGTGTTGAATTGGATATAGATTTAAGCATTTTTCCTAAAAAAAGTAGAATAAGCCATTTATAATAGACAATTAAAGGATAATAATTAAATGTGGGGTACACTTCAAATGTTTTAAATTAGATATCATGGGAACTATTGTCTTTTCCATTATATGCCAGAGATAAACTGCATGAGATCTACCTAGATCTGAAAAGGAGATTTTAAATGAGGATAATCAATTGACAAGGAAAGTTCAGGGATGGCAGCTGTTTCTTTCAGTCTTACTTTCACAGCATCTCTTGCCTCCTCTCCTTCTACACTCTTGTTGCCTTTCAAGTTTCAGTCTTTATCACCTCATCTGGACTTTGGTGATAACTATTGGACTGGTTCCATGACTGTAATGTCTCCCTTTTCTAATTCATCCTTCTCACAATTGCCAAAAATGCTTAGTTAATTGGATGCTGAAGTCTGATCTTGGTGCATTCTTGCTCAAAAATGTTCGCTTGCTCCACATTGCCCAACCTGGGGTCCATGTGGATCCCTCAGGGATCCATGAACTGATTTCAAGGGTTCTATGAATTTAGATGGGAAAAAAATACTGTATCTTTATTTATAATACTAAATTTAGCATTTCCTTAATTTTGTTTTACACTTTGAGAAATATTGAGATGGATCTATAGTTTTTACCAGACTGTTAAAGAAAAAGGTAAAGAATTCCTTTTCTTTTCAGTCATTAAACATTTATTAAGTACTTATCACATATAGCTCTCTCTTTATTATCCATCTGACTTGATTGAACTATCTAAGCTGGGAGAAGAAAGGCTGCTAGATCTCGTAGGTCCAGAGCTAGAAGAAACCTCAGAGGTGATCCAGTCCAACTCCCTCATTTGAGAGATAAAAAGAGGATCTTGTCCAAGATCACAGGGTCATGTTAAAATTCAAGTTTTTTCTCATGGTTTTCAAGGATGGCCACCACATGACTGCCTCCATCCCACCTCTAATTCAAGTCTGCTTTAGTGATACTCTCCTTTGAGTACTCTTATGTTCCAATTAAATTCTTTCACTCACTTTTCCCCAGGCTTCTCCTTCCATTCGGACCTTTCAACATAACTTATGGGAAATCTAGATTTCTATAAGTATTTTATTGAGTCTACATAATTTTCTGTGCAAAAGTCATGGGGAATGGGCTTGTACTGAATGCTATGTTTTATTTATCCTTATCATCTGAACATGGGATATTATGTTCATTAATGATACTGCAGTTTTTTCTTCTGTACTCTTCCCCAAGTATCACTCAAGCATCAGACTTAGATGTCCTATCTTAGTAGTTATTTTTTCCATACTTGAAAAGAGCTTTGATGCAATCTAGGGATTCTAAAAGGCAGAAATGAGAAAAGAGAGAATGCTAGAGCTATAGCATTGGACTTTAGGGGAGATCTCAGGATGTGTTTCCTTTACATCTTA
Organism: Macrotis lagotis; assembly: GCF_037893015.1. NCBI lineage: Eukaryota > Metazoa > Chordata > Mammalia > Peramelemorphia > Peramelidae > Macrotis > Macrotis lagotis. Next base: position 89,583,829 of record NC_133665.1, read on the forward strand.
TCCTCTCTATTAGTTTCCTAAGGATCTCTGCTATGGGTGTTTCTTCAGTCAAAATGAGACCTATTACAGATCTTACTTTAAAAGGTCCAATGTCTCCCACTACATCCAGGGCTATCTCATCAGTATAGCCCCTTTCTCTTTTTCTGGGCTAAAGGCATATAGTCCTAAAGTTCACATGTAAACCATAATTCTTCCTCATTGTAATTTCCTTCCCCCTCCCTTCTACAATCTTTTCTATCCTAGTTAATTAGTTATGAATTCTTAGAACATAGAATATCTCCTACTAACTAAGATTGTAAGAATTTGGAGAGTAGCTTTCCATAAGATGCTAGATATAATCTCAGATTTTGTGTTCATAGACCTCACCGAGTCTTTGCCCAGGCCTACCCCATTTGTTGAATCTCTTCACCACCACAGCATCATTAGCTCCCAATCTCACCCTGTCCTTACCTTATATCTATGTATTCACATGACTCCATGCCTGGAATATATTAATTCCACATCTCTATCTATAGAAATTCTTTCCCTACAAGACAAATATTTTATCCCACAATTGCCGCAAACCTTCCCTGATTCTTCTGGGTAAGCAAAATTCTTCTTCCTCCACTCTATGTGACCTCTCTTGTATACTGCTCACATTCTATTTTCTATTAGAGTGATTCCCAGTCAGGTCTAGTCATCCTAGTAAGCTGTAAGCACTTAAAAAGAATAATAAGATTCAATAGGGGATTGAATATAAAATCCAAGGACCTGAGTCTAAGTTCTGGTACTGGCAATTATTAGCCGTGTGACCTTAGATAATTTATTCCATTTCTCTGAGAATCTCAGAATTCTCATAGTTTAGTGAAATGAGGAGATCATAATTGCACTAGTTCATACCTTGAAGGATTATTGAGAGAACATCACTTGGCAAAACCTTTGAATACTTGGAAATGTTTGTTTTTATGATTTAGGGTAGGGACTATTTCTAACCTAGCACCTAGCAGAGTGCTCTATGCATAGTAAAAGCTTAATAAAGAAATGCTGAATTTTAATCAGGGAGAAAATTCTACAGATTCATTCAAGTATTTATTAGGCACCTCTTGTTTGCCAGTGTGTGTAGGTGGTAGGGATATAGAGACAAAAATGGAATAAAGTGAGACCTTCTAGCCTGTCTTGCATGTGCTTTTGCCATTACCTTTGTCTCCCAGGTAGGGCATCTAATCTTGAAAGATGAGAACTGGTTCTAATTCCCTTGAGGAACCTCACCTAGATAGAAGCATGTTAAGGAGAAACCACCATATAAAGAAAGCAACATCTTTCAACTAAGCATAGGCTTTCACTATATAGATACAAGTAATTAGGTCTTCTGTTTTAGATCTCAACAGTTTCTGGAGGTAGCCTAGATTTTTTTCAGAACCATTGACCTCTGGAATATTTGTCTGAGACTCTGGGGTTTTGATTCAAATGCATGTTTCTACTTCATTTCAGGATGTTGATTTTAGCAGACTACATTCTAACACAGTTATCACATTCTATTAAGTCTAAAGGAATAAGATGTCTTATAAATATTAAATGAATCATGCAACAAGCTTATATCAGTTGAACACTATGTTGAATTCAGAGAGGAAATTCTAAGATTCCATTCAAGCATTTATTTAGCATCTATTGAATACTCAGCTCTGTGCTAGATGTTGAGGGGGTACAAAAACAATAATAAAACAGTCCCTGGCTCAAGGAACTTACATTCTAGTGGGGATAAACAACAATCACACATAAACGTACACACAGATATACATGCATGGCTGCCTATATGTATGCTTGTAAGGCAATAAATATGAGATATGGGGCATTAGCAAATATGAATGATTAGCACAGGTCTCATGAAGGAGAACTGAAAAGAGCCTTGATGGAATCTAGGGATTCTAAAAGGAAGAAATAAGAGGAGAGAGAATGCTAGAGATATAGCATGGAACTTTAGGGGAGATCTCAGGATGTGTTTCTATTATATCTTATCTTCCCTATTAGTTTCCTAAGGGTCTCTGTCATGGGTGTTGCTTCAGTCAAAATGAGACTTATCTTACTTTAAGAAAGGCCAGCGTCTCCCAATTCATCCAGGGCTATCTCCAGTCATCCTGATCCATATTTGATCACTGGACCCAGATGTCTCTGGAGGAGAAAATGAGGCTGAGATTTAACACAGTCCTTCCCCATTTAAATCAATCCACTTACATGTCATGGCATCATCTCGCTGATGTCATGGTCTTTTTTGAGAAAGAAGGACAAACAATAGCACTTTCATAGCCCCTTGCCCAGAATGCTTTGCAAGATTGTATAAGAATACTAAATACATATGTAATTAAAATAGTAAATATTTACGAAAAGCCCTAAATACTTATGGTATGGTGCTATTTTAATATTTGCTAAACAATGATTCATTAAATGAATGAATTCTTTTGGGCTCCAGAATATCTGGATATCCAGATCTGTTCTCTAACTTTTCTGTGCTTATAGCAGTAGAGACATCTGATGTCATTGTGGATATTAATCGTTAAATTAACAATTCTTCAATAACCAGGCTTCAAAATACTGTCTTCTATACTCTCTACCTGAAATTTTGATACCTTGTCTAATTCCTTTTATAAGGAAATATTTACTAACTAGCTAATATTTGTAAATCACTGAAGATATAAAGATGTTTAAAATACCATTCCTAATCTCTTAACACTTTTGGTCTAAGTAGAGACAGTGTGACACAAAAATAATCATAATATACAGCAGAAAGTGGCAAGCATAAACAAAAAATATGAATATGATGCTATGAGAGATTGGTGGAAGAAGAGATTTCTACTAATTGAGATTTGATGGAGGAGAGGTAGCCAAATTTGTAAGGAGGAGTACATTTTCAACAGATAAGATGAAAATGGAAAAGACAGGCTATAATATTGCTGAATTTCACAATATCTTATACCTTTTATTCTAAAAATAAATTAGTATAAATATATTAATAATAGTAATTAAATAGCTTTATAAAGCACTTTGCATGTGTTGCCTCATTTAAGCCTCTCAGCAAACCTGTAAGATTAAATGCTTGGGCCTTTGACATTATTTTTCAGGTAAGGAAACTTATGGTCAGAGAATTAAATGATCCAGATTCACAAAAGTATTAAGAATGAGATAAAGAATTTGAACTCAAATTTCTTCCAACTCTAAGTAAGATCCACTTTTCACTATGCCATGATGTCACTTTAAAGGAATTACAAACTACTTTTACTTTGAAAATTTGAATTTTTTTGTGAATTCCTTAAGATAACTGGCAATATGTCAAATGTTGTGAAATCAGGGTGGGGAGTTTTTGGTCTTCAGAATGAACAGCAACACAGCAACATAGCATTGCCTTCCAACACAAATGTATAAGAGCAAACAGTGTGACAACTCAAGAGTGAAAACACAACTTGAAATGAAGCATTTACATGTTATATAAGTTGTAATGTGACTTCCTTAAGAACATCTTCATTTTGTTTCTTCTTGGTTACCTTCCAGAAGTCTTAGGGAAAGGCCCTGCCCAAGTATGGAATTCATGGAAAGGGCAAGATCCTATTGAGTTCAGTCATGTGTCTTTTACCTGTGACTGGGTTTTCCTTATCTGCCATATTTATTTTCCAAATATAAATTCTAAAAATAAACTCAGAGAAGTGATAAGGCTTGCAAAGTATGATAGGTTTCAAGGAGAAAGAGAAAGAAAATGGCATTAAAGTCTTGAGATTTGGAAAAGCAGTTTTTACCAGTAATCTTCCTAAATTCTGAGATCCAGGATTGAACTAAAGTTGGACTGAACAATGATGGGTATTATAAATCTGACTAAATAACAAATGAGATGAACAGGTACCAAAGGTTCACATTGATATGGATGCCAGTTTGCAGAAGTAGGAGCAGGAGCAAGAAATATTAAGCACATAATACTTTATAATCTGAAAGGGGATGAGATCCCCCAATCTTTGAAATCCAAATGTAATTTCCTAGCCAAATTTTGATCTGAATTCTCCTTGGTTAGGTAGCCACCTCTTCTCTTTCTAATTCATAAAAATTTTCATCCTGTCGCAGAAAAATTCAAAGTGTAAAGTTCTTATTTTAAGTTACTAATTAAATGTAAGTCCACAGTGGGATTCAAAAGGACCAAAAATCAAAATTAATGATATCTGGAATATGCTAAGGAATATGTGTTAACAAAGAAGGAAAGTGATTGAAATATTAGTTCTACTATATTCTGTTCTGATAGGACTATAATGTATTTAATTTTGGACATTATATTTTAGAAAGGACTTTGATAATGAAGGAAGCAAATATTTATTAAGCATTTACTGGCACATAGTGTCTGAGTCCAAATTGGAACTTAGGTCTTCTTGGCTTTACTATGCTAACTTGCTGCCTCATGCATGTCCATTAGGATGACACCAGTATTCATGTGGAGTCTGGGATTCATATCATATGATAATTGATTGAAAGAAATAAATATATTTAGTTAGAGAAGAGAGGGGCTAGGTGGGACATGGTAGTGTACATTTATAAATAGGGAGCTAAGAGGGACCAAAGAGGACAATTATTCCAACTGCCTAATTTTATAGTGGAGGAAAACAAAGATTAGGCAAGTAGAGTGACTTATCCAAAGTCATGCACAGTTGTTAGGGATGAGAAGCAGGATTTGATACCAGGTCCTCTGATTGCAAAGTCACTGTTACTCTTTCTACATCCTATCTAAAGATTTGAAAGGGAATTTGGACTCATTTTATCTCACCTCAAAAAGTAGAACAATGAATGGAATTTGTAGAGTTAGATTTAAACTCAACAATGTAAAGGGGGGCCCACTTTCCAACAGTTGGAAAGCTAAAAAATGAAATAGGCTGTCTCACCAGGGAAGTGGTTTTTCAATCTGATACCTCTTTAAACCATTTAATAGGGATATTGTTGAGAGAATTTTTGCTTTGGATAAGGGTTGATCTCTAAGGTTCTTTTCAACTATAGAATTTTGTGATCGTTCAGTTACTCTTCTTCAAAGTCATATTTCCTGTTATCTTTTGTAGGATCTTGGGAATATATACACAGGAGACTTCCACAAGGAACCATGTGAGATGTGTGAAAATATGACCTGTCTTCATTTATTCCAATCACTTGTCTGATCTTATAGACTGCTCTAAGGATAGACTCTCACTAATCAGTACCCAAGGGACTCCAAGGTCATAAGACTCTTTTCCAAAAGACCTTGGTTGTGTTTTCCTTGGATTATTATTAACCTATGATTGCACCCTGATAAGATCTCCACCTGTCGAGGGAAGTGGGTATTGAAATAACTCAGATCTAGGTAGATTTTCTTGAATATATATAAAGAGTATTACTCTGCTACAAGACAGAGAAACTCTCCTAGTTTAAAAAAATGTAATACTTCCCAAATTTGCAATTCAAATCCCTGGCTTTAGAGTACCTTTTACCTGTCCAATTTTAGTTATCACTTCTCTAACTGCTGTTCAATGATAGAGGCAGACAAAATACTTAAATTTCCCCAGCCAAATATCATGTTAATTCATGAGTAGAAAATTTGAGTTTTCAGCTTCTGTTTTCCAGCACATGGATTATGGTTGATAAATAAAATGTTCTAGAGATCTTAAATTAACTTAAGATGATGAATATGGCAATATTGGTATCACTGATACTTGGTATATTTTATAAGACTCATGAAGATTATGGTGGAGGTGGATTACTGCTGTAAACTAAAAAAGATTAAAGCTGGAAATTAATGAATCTGAATGGAGATATAAAAGGTATAACATTTAGATTAAGAGAAAAAGAAGTAGAAATGGGGGGGTTAGGTGACCCTATCCATAACCCTAATTTTCAATCCTAACCTTTAACTAAATTCCATGAATGAGACATGAAATTTTGCTATGTATCTTACACTGGACAGTAACTACATACATATTTATTTGTATGTATGTATATATATATATATATATGTGTGTGTGTGTGTGTGTGTGTGTGCATCTATACACATATTCCATAGTTATTTATCTTTGCACACTTGAATATATATGCAACACATGTGGGTGTATATGAATGTGTAAACATATGCACACATTTTCTGTATATTAATCTATGTACAATTCTGATACCAGAGGAAAAATTATTAAATAACTTGCTAGCCTGAATTTTTTAAAGTTTTTTTACAAGGCAGTGGGGGTTAAGTGACTTGCCCAAGGTCACACAGTTAGCTTATTATTATGTGTCTGAGACCTGATTTGAACTCAGGTCTTCCTAACTCCAGGGCCAGTGCTCTAACCACTGCGCCACCTAGATGCCCTATAGCCTGAATTTCCATTGGAAAATAAATAGGTTCTATTCTATATGTGTGACACACACACACACATAAATACATATGAAAGTTGATCATGCAGTGAAAATGAAGTACAATGCAGTACCTTTCAACTAAAAGCAATTGTTTTGATTCTGCCTCATTTGACAGCTGAGAAAATGTTTATCTGTTTTTGTCCCTCTCCTTGAAAGCTTTGGAACTCACAATCTTGCCATGCTTATCCTCATTCATATCTGTTCAAAGAACAGGCTGCTCTGGTCCCTATCTTTCCAATTGTACCTTAAATTATTTGTATAATCAACAATTCTGTCTCCTAAGTAGTACTTGCTCACACCTCTTATCTTCTGGTCTCTATCTCTTTCTCTGTAACAGTATATGACCCCTTGACTTTGAGTCATCTCTTATGCTTCACCATCAAAACAACTAGTATGTAGAGGAACATTTTCAGGTGGAAGCCTTCATGGACCAACTTTAACAATTGAATAAGAATAAGACATATTGTATTACATTGGAAAGAGTGATTTGGAGTCAGAGGATTTGGGTCCACATATCATCTCTGTCGTTACTTGTGTGAACAAGGGTGAATCATTTTACCTCTTTCAGACTCAGTAAAATAGTATATGCCTTTAAGCTACCAGTCCTCAGGTTTTTGGTGAAAAAAGTATTTCCTAAACCTTAGTGCCATATGTAAATGTGAAATAATATTCTCACTTTCTTACCTATGCTCCCTCCTAATTTGAAAGCTTTAAATACTCTGGGGTTTTTTTTTTTTTTTGCTGGACTTTGTTTTCCTATCTCTTTTAAAATGTAATATTTGCTTTTATCAAGGGGAAAAATAAAAGATGTTTGACTTCTGGAGGCCAGTGTTCACTGAACATTTAGTTACATAATGTTCCCATTTGTCTTTCAATTGGATTTCAAATATGCTATCAGGCCAGTTGCCAGTTTGAATAGTCAAAAAACATAACCGCATACCAGTCAAATGAAGACATTAAAGACAGCCATGCAAAAAGTCTGATGGCCAAAAGGAGTAGTAGAGTTGTCCCAGGGCTACCATCCCTTGGAAGTCCCTTGTGATACTGTTGTTTTACTATGAACACACCCGGGGGGGGGGCGGTGAATAACAGCTAGCCCTGGAAAGATAAATCAAGGGTCATCTCTCCCTTCCCTTGCTTGAAGAAATTGGTTCAGCTTCTCATCCTACCCTCTCTTTGACTGTTGGGGTCTATTGATGTCTGGTTGGGGAGAACAGCAGGAAAAACTATTCAGCTTGAAACTCGAAAGAAGATAAAAACACTAAGAAGGGAGGGTTGTATAGAATTAACACAGTAGTAGAAAATGAATTAGAGTTCTAGTCAGAACTATTTGGACTTGGTGTCAGAAACTATGAGTTCAAATCCCAACTGCATCATTTTACCATATAACCAAAGCAGCATTGTACAGTGCTAAATGTGGAGTCAGGAACACTTGAATTCAAATCTTGTCTCTGATAGTAGCTGTGTGACCCTGGGTATGATCTCTATCCCCCTATCTTCTTTAGTTTTCAGATACATAAAATTCAGATAATAATAAAACATCTCACAGGGTAGTTATGAGAATAAATATTTTTAAAGTGTTTTGCAAATTTTGATGATGTTTGTCCTTTGTTCTCAAAGAAAACCATGACATTAAAGAGGTGATGCCATGACATGCATGTGAATTGAGTTTAAGTGAGGGGAGCAAAGTCATCAGCCTTACTTTCTCCTTTGGAGTCATCTGGGTCCATTGACCTGATTTGTATTAGGATAACTGAGATAGCCCTGGATATGAGGAAATCAGGGTTAAGTGACTTGCTCAAGGTCACAGAGCTAGTAAGGGTCTGTGATTGGATTTGAACTCAGGTCCTCTTGATTGTGCCATATAGCTGCCCTTAATGTGCTATAGAAATGCTAGCTATAGATTTCAGGCTATTATTATAGGTGAAGTTGAATTTGGTGCAGAAAATCCTGAGTTCAATTTCTGACATTGCTATGTATTATTCTTCAGACACTGGAAAAGTTATTTAACCTCTAAGTTATTTTATTTCTCTGAACTCAATTTCCCCCCATTTTCCTGTATAATAATAATAATAATAATAATAATAATAATAATTATTATTATTATTATTATTATTATACTACCTCTTTCACAAGGTTGTAAAAGGAAAGCATTTTGTGAAACTCATTTCTGTAGAATCTGATAGAAATGTGAAGGTTTTATTGGTTTTTTAATAAGATTTTGATAATGACCTAGAACAGCATTCTCCAGGCTGACTGGTTGGTCATCTCCCCATTCCCCCCCACCAGATATGATGCCAATTATCATTTTCAGAGCTTTTCAAAGCCTGGAGAAAGGCATGGAGTTGAATGACTAACCATTGAGGCCAATTTCTGAATGTGTAGAAGTGAGCAGAAGTTGCTAAAGGGAATTGTGATCATGAATGTCAGATTAGGCCAAGTAACTGGGGCACTCAAGATTACAAAAGTAGCAGAACTAAGGAATCAGGAACAAGTGGAAAATAAATATTATCAAGTCAAATCAAGTATAATCTGGAGAGAAAAAGAGAAATCTATGTAACAGAGCAAAGGGTGAAAGTGAAGTGAAGATGTTTGGGTCAGAATTATGGAAAAACTTGGAAAGGAAACTGGGAAGTCATAGCACAGTTGAAATGAGTTGTTGATGACCAATTAAATAGGTATGTGACCTCCTTTTGAGTTCACCAAGTGTGTCACATTCTTTAAAGCATCCTGAATAAGTCACAAGGCAGAGTCCTGAGGTCTACCTATTGGCATGAATTTATTAAGACTGAAGCAGCATGGCAGAACAAAGACAATGTAGGGTCAAGTCCTGCCTGTGACATAAACTGTCTGTGTGACCCTTGGCAAATCACTTAACTTCTCAATGCTCCAGGCTATTTTTCAACAAAATAATTTGTAGAGAATGACTTGAATTGGTGAGGGAATTTCCCATCTAAAGATGTCCCTAGACCAGTGTCATGGCAGTTCCAGCCCCCATCCCTATCCCCTATCTGCAGTCACTACTCAAGCCACTGAATATGATGCAAAGAGTAATACATCATTAAAAAGAAATGCTTGTTAATTTGGCCCTTAGCCAAAAGAGTGTCTCAATATTTGAAAAAATATATAAATTTCTTTAAATACTCTAATCTATGATCTGATTGACTGAGGCATTCCCTCCAACAATGCAGACTGAATTTTATCCATCCCTATCAATCCTGTGTGACTCTTGTCCATGCCCTCTCATGAGTTTACCATGAAGTAGCAGGATCATCAATTTTTCTGGGACCTTCTCCACTTTTTTTCTCAAGAATGAGAGGAAGTCAGTGAAGTACAGTTTGTCATATGAACAGTCCATCTTCCTTCTTTTCCACCCATTTCTTTGAAATCTTTTCCCCCTTTTTTACTTTGTAATTCTTTATTAGTAATGTGGCAAATCAACCAATTAATAAACATCTGTTATGTGCCTACGGTACTCCAGACACTGAACTAAACCCTGGGAATACAAGAAAGTAGCAAAAGACAGTTCCTTTCTTCAAGGAACTTAGAATTTAATGGGGAGAAAAAAAGCAAACAAATCTATACAAAACAAGTTATAAAGAAGACATACAGGATTAATAGGAAATAACAGAGGGAAGACACTTCGAGTTAATATAAGTTACAGAGAGTTGCTTGTAGAAGGTGTGGTATCATATTCATATTAAACATTTTCCTATCCTTTGACTTTTGATTGGAAGGGAATTTACCAGGCATGGTCCACCCCATTCTCAGAAGAATTTCCCAACAAATGGTCAACCAACTTTCACTTGAAGATCTCCAAGGAATAGGAATGAATGAGCTCTAGAGTTGGTCCATTATATTATCTGACAGCTGTAATTAATAGGAAACCTATGCTCCCCCCCCCCTTGATTTCAAGCTTAAATTTATTTTTTTTGCATTGTCAAACCATTTTTACTTCTTTTACCTTCTGAGGCTAAACAGAACAAGTCTAAGTTCTTGACATGATAGTCCTTCAAATACCTGAAGAGAATTACCATGCATTCTTGATTCTTCTCTAGGCTAACAATATTTAGTTTCTTAAATCAATTATTCCATGGCATGGATTCAAGCCCCTTTACCATCTTGGCTGCCTTTGTCTGGATACTCTCAGGTTAATCCCTGTTCTTAAATTGTCCAGAATACAACACAAAACTCTAAATGAAGTCTGATGAGATCATAACACATACAGAGAGATTTTCAACTCCCTATTTATGGAAACTATGACTCTCAATATAGTCCAAGACAATATTAGCTTTCTTGGCTGCTACATCCTACTCCTAATTAATGATGCACCACTGAAACCCCCAATTTTTTTCAGGAAAAACTGCTGTTTTATCATGCTCCCCCCACATATTACTTGTGAAGTTGATGCTTTTTACCCAGATGTAATACTACATTTATCCCTTTTGGATTTCATCTTCCTAGATTTAGAACAGTGTTCTAGCCTGTCAAGATCTTTTTAAATACTCACTCTGTCATTCAGGTAGATAATCACACCAGCTTTGAATCATATGCTGGGCCTGGAGTCAGTCAAATCTGACCTCAAACATTTACTAACTATGTGACCCTGGGCAAGTCACTTAATTTTTGTTTGCTTTAATCCACTGGAGAAGGAAAGGGCAAATCAATTCAGTATCTTTGCCAAGAAAACCCCATGGAGAGTATGGTCCAGAGATGTCATGAAAAGTCAGATACAAATGAGCAATTAGGTGTCCCAGGAACGTGCAGTCAGCTTGTGCACACAGATCATTTATTGAAAAAAGGTTGTATTCAAATATTCAATAGATTAGAGTATAAAATTATGAATCATGGTTGGCTTATAGGGCGTTATCCTTCCACATACCACCTTGATACCACACATGAGTCAAAACCTTAAACTGCTTTTGTATTCTCTTCTTCAAGGTGTGTGTGGAAAGCATTCATCAATGGTTGATGACATTGTATTTCCTCTCCACTCCATAGTGAGGGTAAGATGCTAGCTCATTAGCAAAGTAGCATGAAAGAATATTCACACAGTAGAGTTTGAAAATATCCTTCAAGACAAGACTTTGAGAATACTGAGCTAAGACCTTGAGGCTTTAGAATGGCTCCTTCCATCTACTACATTGACATTGAAAGAGTAAAAGGACAAGAGGATCAAAAAAATCCTGTTTCACTGACCAGAAATCCTTTATTATTATTGAATGTTCTTGGAGAGAAACTGAATTGCATTTTCCTGTGGCAGGAAAAACTGGAGTCTCTTCATCATTCCTCTCTCATTCCCTCTCTCTCTCTCTCTTATAATTGATATTATTACAATTGATCTTGTGGGTTGAAAATCCTTTGACTTACCATGTTGATAATTTGCTCCAGGGAAAATGAGTCATTCTCCACCAATGTGAACAAAGCAAAACAATTTTGCAGTCCTAAATGTCTATTTCCAATTCTGTTTAAGAAGCTGTATGTCCTAGAATAACATGGATTAGCTATAAAGTCTGTGATGAGTCTCTTGTGGGTGAAAATTCCATTCATTTAACTAGGCTTTGTTAAGTACCTCCTAAATCCAGAGTTCTGTGCTCAGTATTGGGTTCTTATAAAAAGTTAAAATGGTTCATATATGAAAGCTCTTGAGGAGCTACATTCACTTCATAATATAAACTGTTCCAAAAGTTGTTGGAGTTGTAGAGTTGTAGAGGAGAGTTCAAATGTACTAAGAAGGAATCAGAGTGAAATCAATCATAGATAATGTCTGTGACTTAAATATTCAGGATAAAGGCTGTACTTAAAGTGTCACAAATTTGAAGTCAACCTCTTTCTGTTTCATCCCACCTCCCACCCCCCTATTTGAGGGACAAATCTCTTCTTGGTATTGGTTTTTGTCTAGGGTCTCCTCAAAAAGGAATTATTATGCCTTCTCGCAAATTATGAAATGTGCACAGTAGATTAGATATCTAGGTCAGTTATTGATTCTGCCACAAAGAGAAGTGCTTAAAACAAGAGATTAATAAATGCATATTGCCACATATGCAAACCATAAAATGATAACTGAATCTCCTATTTTTCTTTGTTTTGTTTTTGGTATTCTTGCAGGGCAATAAGGTTAAATGACTTGTCCAAGGCCACACAGCTACAAAAGTATTATGCCTGAGGCTGGATTTGAACTCAGGTCCTCCTGACTCCAGAGCCAGTGCTCTATCCACTAACTGATCTGTTTTATTGTACTCTCCCTGTCTTGTGAGCTCCAACTCTGGGGAGTTCTAACAGAGCAGAGTAGAGCCACATATACCTATGAAAGAAGCTGTCATTGTCCCACTGTTGAAAGAACTGAGAGACCATACTAATGATTAGTCCACTGAAAGTCAGATTAGGATTAGTTGTCTTGTTGCAGTGCAACATTGCTGAAATGTCATGGGACCTCAAATGCTGTGAGTTGCCATTTTGTCATCAGATATCATAAACTGGTGCTTTGACTGGCTTTACTGGAGCACTAGGTTATTCATTGTTATAGGAGTATTTAGAGACCAAGGATTCCTGAAGCACCTGACCATCATCAAAAGTCCTGTTTCCTACCAAATTAGTCTAAGGGATCAAATGGTTCAGGCAAAGCAGGTGAGAAAGATGTCTTTGCACATCACTTCCCTCACTTTAATCAATATAATCGATGTATATGTAGACATGGTCCTCTTTGATTATGAAAGATGGACATCATCAGGAAAGAATGATTCTTAAAACATTACCATATGAAATCCTTTATGGGATTAAATGCATTTTAACCTTGGATTTTCATTGTCTAATATATTGAATCAACATGCACATCTTGAGTTCATCCTCCTGCCCATGATCAAAACTCTCTGAGAAGTTAGAATTCAGCATTCTATAGTAGACTTTCTCTGCAGTTATACAATGGGTTGGATTCCTTTTTTCCATTTCTATATGTGTTATCTTAGACAAGTCACTTAACCTCTAAGTCTCAGCCTCATAAAATAAATTTAGATTAAATAACCTGCAAGCTCCATTTTAACTCTAAATTTATAATGTGTTTCCTCCTGCTGGGCAAACAGCATTTGAACTCAGAAGTTCCTGACTTCTGGGACTTAAGAGACTTTTTCCAAGACTATAAACATCCTATCTTGGAGCAGAGTTTGTTCCTTTTCTGGACTCAGGAAAGAAACAAAACAGAAGATCTTAAAATCCAACCTCAGCCTCTCTTGAACTGGGTGCTTTCAGTGCCATATATGACTAACTGCCTTAGTTACTGCTGGGGGACAGGGGTAGGTATGTAGAGAGAAATGAGATTCTTCTTTTTTCTCTATCACTGACATTCTGAAGGAAAGCTTGCAGTACCAATATGCTCTACAGATGGAGAGAGATAGATAGATAGATAGATAGATAGATAGAGAGAGAGAGAGAGAGAGAGCGAGAGCACAGAGTTACTCTCTTTTTAAAGTTCACCAAGGGGCCTAATCTTTCTGGCTCAACCAATGCTCTTTGATGCATCTAACAAGAAAAAGGGATCAATGAAGGAATTGCTTTCATCATTTTCAGGTTCCAGCCTATACAGACTGATAGTTTTATTAACCTAAATCCCAAAAGTTTCAGTATTGAAACAGGACATGCCTCTTTGGAATTGGTCTAGGGTCTAGAAAATTTTGTTGACTCAGCAAAATTAATAGACTCTTCCCCTTGATTCATTCTCTCTCTCTCTCTCTCTCTCTCTCTCTCTCTCTCTCTCTCTCTCTCTCTCTCTCTCCCTCTCCTTGGAGTTTGGGACACTTCTTTCTTTCTTTTGGTTCTTCTACTCAGTTTATTGGAAACTATTACTTCACCTGCCCACTTTCCTTATATCCTTTTCCTTTAATGCTTTCTTCAGTTTCCATATGTTGAATTAGCATTGCTATGGACAAACTCACAAATCAATATATATATATATATATATATTCCTCTTCATTCTCCTGAATTGTAGTCTTATATTACCATTCACACATTGATCTTCATCCACATATCCCCTAGAAAATGAGAAGGGAACAAAGATTTATTAAGCAACTACTATGTACAGCAGAGGCAGCTAGGTTGTTCAATGGTTAGAGCACTGGGCCTAGAGTTGGGAAGACCCAAGTTCAAATCTGGTCTCAGACATTTACTGGATGTATGACTCTGAGCAAATCACTTAACCTCTGTTCTCTTAATTCACTGGAGAAAGGAATGGCAAAGCACTCTAGTGTCTTTCCCAAGAGAATTCTATGTGAGGTCACCAAGAGTTGGGCATGTCTGAATAACAAATGTGCCAGATATTGTGTTAATTCCTTTATAAATATTAACTCATTTGAGCTTCAAAATAAATCTTGAAGGTAGATGCTATTTTTACTCATTTACATGTATATATATGTACATGTAAATGAGTACATATGTGCATACACACACATACACACACACACACACACACACACACACTCTTTTTTGACTAGGCAATAGGGTTAAGTGACCTGCCCAAAGTTACACAGCTAGACAATTATTAAGTGTCTGAGGTTGAATTTGAACGCAGATCCTCCTGACTCCAGGGCTGGTGCTCTATCCACTGTACCACCTAGCTGCCCCCTACATTATATATTTTTTTATACATTTTACCCATTATTTCCCAGCTAAGGAAAGGGAGGCAGACTGGTACAAAATTAGTAAACTTCTGAGACTATATTTGAACTCAGGTCTTCTTGATACCCCTTAACTGCATCCTAAATTTTGGCATACTAAGTTCAGGCTATCCAAAATATTGTACTTATTATCCTTCAAAATCCTTATTCTTCCCAACTTCCCTATTTTTCTTGATGGCATTAACATCCTTGAGTAATCCAGACTGAAAACCTTAAGGGTATGCTTGACTTCCTTCTCCTTTCATACCCATATCCAATCAATTATCATGTTTTCTCAATTCTACCTCCAGAACTCTCTGAAATATTCTTCACTCATATAGTTTTACCCTAATCTAGGTTTTCACACTCCTTGAATGAACTATTACCTTACTTCCCCAAGTAAAAGATACACTTCTTTTTCCAAAAAATTTGGGGTCTAAAAACTGGGAGCATCTTACACAGTGGTTGCAGATATTTTTACTTGTATCTTGTACCTTTTCATGCTTGTTGTCTTTGCTCTCACTGTTTCGCATTTGCCACTGATATATGTTAGATTACATTTTGCCACATTCTTTCCAGAAATAGCTCAGAAAAGATTTTCATACAGTGCTGAATTGAAGTTCAAAGTGATCCAGTTCGCAAAAGTGAATGGAAATCATGCTGCTGAATGTCATTTTGGTCCTCCTCTTACTGAGAAAACAATCTAAACCTGGCTATGGGAAGAAGAAACCCTATTGATAATGCCCCAGCAGAAGACCTTGAGAAGCAAGTAAGCCAAATGACCTGAGTTAGAGAAGAAATTGAAGAGATGGATTAAAGAGCAAAAGACAAGTGGAATTCCTGTGTCCACAGAGATGGTTCAGTAGGAGGCCAGAAGAAATGCTGATGAAAAAAGAAGTTACTGATTTCCAAGGAGGACACAAATAGTGCTTCAGGTTCATGAAACAGAATGGACTAAGCATGTCTTCATGCTCCAGACTTGCCCAAGGAGTGTTTGTGGTCAATCACAGACCAGACCAGAGCACAGTCAGGAGAGTGGTCAGAGCCTCTCCTAAGACAGTGATTTGTCATCAAATTACAGATAAGGACAAGCTAATGGATGGGAATTTTGATGATGATGAGAAGTTGTATGAATTTTATGATGAATAAAGTTTGAGTTAATAACTTTATATAATACATTTTTTTTTCAAATTTGGGCCCCAAAATTAAGGTGCATCTTATACATAGGGAAATATGGTATACTTGGTTTTGCCTCTAATCTTTCTCTTCTCTAATCCATACTTAACATTACTATCAAATTTATATTCTTAAGTCATATTCACCTATCCAGTTTTGGCTCCTTTTTGCCTCTGGAATAAAATACAAAATATTTAGTCTTACAGTCAAAGCTCTACAAAATTTAACTTCTATTTCATAGATATTCTTTATTCTTATCAATTAAACTTTATTTCTAGTTAGCCATTGCGCATGTATGTGCACACACACACACACACATAGACACACACAGTCACATACATACACACAGGCATAATATTCCACCTTCTGACTCTGACACCATGCTTTTGCCTCCATGCCTAGCAACCTTTCCTTCTTCATTTTTACCTTTGAGAAGCCTCAAATCACAGCTTAGCTATTGATTCCTATAGTAGTCTTTTCCTGATGTCTGTCAATTATTATTAACATTCTCATTTTCTTGAAGTTACTTTGAAAATAATTTTCACTTACTTGTGTATATATATATATGTATATATATATACATATATATATATATATATATATATATATATATATATATATATATAGTATTCCTCTTATATAAGCTCCATATTTGTTTTGGTTTTGTCTTTCTCTTTTCCTTAAATTCTAACTCAGCATCTTGTAGAAATTAACAGTGTACTTGCCTCACAAAAAACCAATTACAAACAATGAAGCAAACAAAAGTTTACCTAATACAATCAGAAGGAAGCTGAAAGCAGGGTGGGGAAATGGAAGGTAAGTACAAAGGCTAGTCTGTTCTTAAAGAGAGGTTCTGGGAGTTCTCCAGTGTGTCCTCTAGTCAGAGGGGTCAAAGGGAGTAGACATTGATGAAATGTGAGCTCCATGACTGATGTGAACTTGCAGGATGAAGAGGTTCTTGGGACATGATGGAAAAGTACTATTGTTGTTGAGACCACCAATGACATCAAGAGAATGATATCTTAACTTGCAAGTGAATTGGATTTAAGAGCAATATGACTGCAAAACCATCAGCCTCACTCTCTCCTCCAGTCATTGGAGTCTAGTGCAAGGCATAAGTTGAGATAACTGGCAATGGCCTAGGATGTAGTGGAGACCTTGGTGTCTTTAAGCTAAGTTCTTTTCCCAGACTCAGTTTCCCTGAAAAGGTGCAGTCAGGTGAGAAATGAGGAGAACCTTGACTGATTGCTCCTTCACTGTATTCTTCATTCTTTTTTTTAGGTTTTTTTGCAAATCAATGGGGTTAAGTGACTTGCCCAAGGCCACAGAGGTAATTATTAAGTGTCTGAGGCTGGATTTGAACTCAGGTGCTCTTGATTCCAGGGCTGGTGCCCCATCTGGTGCTCCATCCACTGTGCCACCTAGCCTCCCCCCTTCACTCTTAATAGATTTATTTAGCACAAGTACCAGGTGCTAGGGGAGAATACAAACTTTATGAAGCTCTCCACCCTCTGATGATGGGACTATTGTGTTCTCACACATAGATTCTATTTCATTGCAGGTGTTCATTAACTGTTAATGAATAAGAGAGAATAATTCCTGTTCTGTCATTCCTGAGTGAGGTCTGCAGTCCAAGAATCTGAAATTGCCTTTCTGGTAGACTGAAGCTGAACACAGGTCTAAGGAAGAGATTCCTCAGTGTGAATGGGAACCCTCCTGCCTCCTTTCTGAAGCTGAGTCACAACTGCTTCCGGGAAGCTGGACTCCCTAGGAGCCTGGCATGACCGCCACTGCCACCTACTACTAACCTCAGGAATGTTATAATAACAAGAACACATTTAAGAACATATTTATAGAGAGCCTTTCATCGCCAAGGATCCCCAAGTGCTTTACAAACTTAATTAAGGTTTATCTGGGGATCACTTCACCCACCACAGGGACCCAGGGAAAACATAACAGCTGTTCTCAAGAGTCCCACAGGTCTGGGGAGGAACGGAAGTAGGATAGACTTCCAGATCGAGCTCAAATCACAGGGGGGAGTTTCCAGGAGATCAGATTTACAGCCCTTACTCAGCAGGGTCTGGATGCTGGCCAAGACACCCCTGCTCCTGAAAACTTCCTCTGGGATCTTCAATGGAGGCAGGCCTTGGCACTGAACACAGTGCCTCTCATTAAGAGCCCATGCCAACCATTCACCCTCTCCGCCCTCAACCAGCTAGGGAGAGAGGTGAGAACTGGCCTTCCCACAGAATTATAGGCATAAGGTTTGTATGGGGAAAGGTGGGGAGTCCAGCAGTGGAACCCAGGTCTCATTTCATTGGATTTTATGATCAGTAATCATAGCCATTCAACTAGGCAGGTGCTATGGAGTCAGAAAACCCTGGTTATGACAAAACTTTTGATGATTTATACAAGGAGAAGTATGGAAGGAAGGAAGGAAGGAAAAGAGGATGAAAGAAAAGAAAAAGAGTGTAAAACACCAAAACACACACACACACATCTAATAAACTCTCCTTAAGAGCTTAACCAGGGTAACCTTTATTGGCTTACTTTAAGCTTCATGGTATGATGGAAAGAGTAATGGATTTGGGCATCAATAGATTCAATTCAAATCCCCCTCTCTGTTTATTTAGGCCAGTCATGTATCCTCTCTGGGCCTATTTCTTCATTTGGAAAAGGAATGTTTCTGACATTACTCCTAATTTTATTCCATTGGTTATTATCAATGTTCTTAGACTTCTAGAACTTGAAGTAAGAATACCTGATTCTTATATCAATTTAAAAAGTTTATAAAGATCTATCTAATTAGAGCATCACAACAAACTTGTACAGAGGGTATTAGGATACCATTACTTCTGTTTCACAAATGAGAAAACTGAGGTACATGATTACAAGACTTGTCCACATCACCCAAGTAAATGTCAGAGGTGAGATGTAAACAGGTTTTGCTTATTACAGTTCTACCACTACATCCACTCCACTCAATAGCTTTAAGTTAAATGCGTGAAAACACTCATTATAATTCACATTTTCATTTTTTCTAACATTTTAAGGTTTTGAAATTATTTCACACCATATCACTATATAACAACTCTGTACAGTTGGAAATTCATATAACATTATGCCCATTTCACAAATGAGAAAACTGAGGTTCTTTGACCCTACTGTGGTCATATAGGTAAGAAGTAGGGAAGTTTCAAACACAGGTCTCCTAACTTCCAAACTGATGTTCTTGTAGCCACAGTATGCTGCCTCTCAAAATAAAACAAAACATATTTCTTTAAAAGTAGCCTAGAAGTCTATATTTATATCATTCTACTATCTTGTAACTTCTAGCCTCTAAATTAGTCCAAAGGAGCAAGATTCCTCAATCTGTATTCTAAGAATTCTAAACAGTATTCTAAGAACTTACAATCAGTTTGACTGACAGCTGTCCACTGGCACATGACTTGTCTAATCTCCTGAGCAATCATCTCCCCTGACTCAAAAATATGTCAGCTTTACTATTATTTTGTGCTTTCCCATTCATGTATTCATCAGACTTGATGCTTTCTGACTTGTGCAATCTAATGGGTCCTTGCCCATAAGGGACATGATGGGTCCATGCCCTACAGGTATGTGAAAATGCCAGTCTCATAAGCAGGTATAGCATCCAAATTCAGTGGGGGAAATCCAGGAAAAAGTGGAATACACAATGCTTTCTTTCCTGTCTGTATTCTATGCACCCCCTCTCCTCCCTCTCTGCCTTTCTATTTGTTGCTGATTATTTGCACCTTAATGTCCTACCTTCTGCCTTCTGTATCCTGCTTTCTGTCCCTCTGACTGCCTATTGAATTCTTGGTTGCTCTAATTTGCTCTGGATTTCATAAAGATTAGACTAATACAACTTTAAAAATAATTATAATTAGAATGCCTAGGATGTGAAGATTTTAAGCCTCACAAGAATTACAGTGTCCTTCTAGTCAGGTAATTCTGATGGTGAGGGGCTGAATCTCCTGTACCCTATGAATGAAAACAGTACTATATATTGTAGGTGACTTGGCTTATGACAAGTTAAATAAATAGACTACTGAATTCTAATTAGTGAAGGTAGAAGTTGAGTAGATGTCACACCTACAGGCTTTTAATTTTATTATCTGTCTTTTGGGTCTCCCAGTCCTTGTGGGTAAAGAGTCTCAATAGGGAAGGAGGCACATAAGGCAAAGTGATTGATTCATTCATTCCCTTTGCTATTCTTGACTATGGATGAATCATCTCTATGGTCAAGCTTGTACATACAAATCCTAACTTTATCAGTTCTCTGTTACCTTAGTTAATATTGTCTTAGTCTTATAATCAAAGAAATGCAGAACTAAAGTTGCATTTCTCACTACTACTACTACTACTACTACTACTACTACTACTACTACTACTACTACTACTACTACTACTACTATACTACTACTACTACTACTACTACTACTGTTGATTTCAATCCACATTGGGAAAGGAGAACTTTCCTATTATGTCTGTACCCATGCATTTAAAAGGCTTCCCATTACTTTTCTCTTTCACATTTTACCTTTGCTTCCTTCTTTCCTTCCATTTTTTTTCTTCAACTATATAGTATCAAATTCATAGGTAGGATTGGCCAAATTTTCAGATGGGAAGTGAATCGAAAAGGAAAAAATTCTTCATTTCTAGAACCCAAATGCAGTGTTGTTTTGCAATTAGTGACAAAGATGGATGATTGGTTTTTAGGGAAAAAAATAGAAATATAATATAATTTGGGAAGAACATGAAAAAATCATCTAGTCCAATCTCATATTCATGTATGAACCCCCTATCAAATAATTTTCTACCTCTTGAGACCATCTATTTAATTTCTAGATGGGATCAATAGTTAGAAATACAAAATAAATACAAATTCACTTTATACATTAGTTATTTATACGTTAGTCCCAATTTTGCCCTCTTTAGTAATTTGCGAATTAGAGCAACCAAGGATACAATAGGCAGTCAGAGGGACAGAAATTAGACATTATCATACCTAATAACTTAGAATAGAAGTTCTTAACCTGTCTGTGTGTGTGTGTGTATGTGTGTTTGTATGTTTGTATATATTCTAGATCTTTTTGGTACTCTGGGAAAGTCTATGGACCTTACTACAGATTT
The DNA here is from genome assembly GCF_037893015.1 of Macrotis lagotis. Classification (NCBI taxonomy): domain Eukaryota; kingdom Metazoa; phylum Chordata; class Mammalia; order Peramelemorphia; family Peramelidae; genus Macrotis; species Macrotis lagotis. The sequence continues at coordinate 89,605,182 of NC_133665.1, forward strand.
TTTAAAATATTTTAAGAAAATTATAAAACATAAAAATAAAGAAAATAAACATTTTTCCCATTCAAGTTCATAGATCCTTTGAAATCTATCAGGCCTTGGAGTTCTAGGAATAACATGGTAAGAACTTCTGATTTAGAGCAAGAAAACATTGACTTCATCATGCATTAACTGTAAAATCTGAAAATTCCAATAGAAACATTTTTCCTTTGCTAGATAGCATGTGATGAATTTCTGTGGGAGTTATTCTGACTCAAGTCTATGCCTTCTCTTTTGGAGTTATTACTGGGGTTAACTATTGTCCACTCTAATCTCTCTCTAACTATATTTGAAGTCAATAATTTTCTTTGAAGGAATTTGAGTTTCTCTAGTTACATTTTGCAAAGTCCCCCCCCCCACACACAATGCATATCCCACTCACAGTTGTATTTTAATTCTTTCTGCACCTTGGATTTGGGGGGAAGGTGATTAATATTATCCCTGCAGAGAGAGAAAATAGTCTCCAGAGTGATGTTTCCAAAAAAGAAAGTAACATGTGGTAGTAGAAAGAACAGTTCTGTAATTTAATAGTTTTTCTGATTTGGGGCAAGTTTTGCACATTTCTTGTACATTTAATTTCCTTATCTTTCAGAACAAGGGAATTAGACAAATGATGATTAAGCTTCCTTTCAACCATAATAATGTTCCTTTTCTCTTTTTTGGACATAAATCCTTCCCCTCTACATAGATCTGACAGGTAAACTATTCCATGTTCTCCTAATTGGCTTTTGGTATCATCACCCTTCATGTCTAAATTATGTATCCATTTTTAATTTATCTTGGTGTAGGGTATGAGATGTTGGACTATGACTAATTTCTGTCATATTATTTTTTCCAGCTTTACCAGTAGTTTTGGTCAAATAGTGAGTTCTTATTCCAGAATGTGAAGTCTTTGAATTTATCAAACAGTAGATTACTACAGTTATTTACTGCTGTTTCTTTGGGACTCAATCTATTCCAATAATCTACCACTCTATATCTCAGCAAGTACCAACTAGTTTCAATGACTGCCTCTTTATAATATGGTTTTCAATCTGGTACAACTAATTTACTTTTCCTTGTATGTATTTTGTTAATTCCCTTAATAGTCTTGACCTTTTCTTCTCAGATGAATTTTGTTACTATTTTTTTAGCTTTACAAAATAGTTTTTTGTTAGTTTTTTTTTTGTATGGCACTGAATAAATAAATTAATTTAGGTAGAATTATCATTTTATTATATTAGTTCAGCATATCCATGAGCAATTGATATTTCCCAATTGTTTAGATCTGGCTTTATTTGTATGATCAGTTTCTAATAAACATGTTGTAGAAGGAAAAAACATTGAATTTATAGTCACAAGACATACATTCTAGGGCCAGTTCTGTAATTTAAAAGTTCTGATCTTGGGCAAGTATTGCATATTTCTGCACTTCAATTTCCTTATCTTCTAAAACAAGGGAGTTAGGCCATATGATGACTAAGTTCCCTTTCAGCCCTAATAGTCTATGATTCTTGGAAATCTTCACAGACACGTATTCCCCTGGCTCTCCACCCCTAATGCAAATACATAGGTAGAGTATCAACTTGTCAAAAGATTGAAAATTGAGTAAATACATTATATACTGACATAAAAAATTCGGCAGACAAAATCCATGCACTATAAATCAAATGCTTTGTAATGGCCTAGCAGGTTAATGATTTGGGAATCTGGATAGCATCATGACTTACTTGTAGTAATAATAGCTTATATTTCTGGAGCATTTTATAGCTGCAAAGCATTTTGCATACTATTATGTCATTTAATTTTTACAACAAGTCTGTGAGATTGTGCAAGTATTATCCTCAGTATGCTGATGGAGAAAGTGAAACTCAAAAAGGGAAGTGATTTTTCCAAATTTGCACAAGTGATGCCTCTAGTACTCAAACCCAGATCTGTTGCCTCTGAGTTTTGTGTTCTTTCCAATATATAAAACTGGTTCTTTGAATAGTTGACAACTTAATCCCAGGTGGATAGTAGTTTAACTAGGTATACAAGACTTTTGAACTTTACCACAAATGTGTAGTTTGGTCAGTGATATCTATTGTCCTTTCAAGAAAATTTCAAATTTGTAGTCTGATTTTGGTTTGGAAATGAATCTGTATTCTTGAAGGCTATGCCAATTACTATCCAAATTCTATTAGATTATATTGAAAAGGCTTTAAAATGGGTCTGGTAATTGGTTGTCTTCTGCTTGAGTAATTAGGACATCAGGTGATGAGGCAGCTTGTGGGGGGGGGAAAGACCCCAAAAGATGCTTAATCTTGTGTGACCCTCACATCTATGTGGCGACTTTGATGGAAGAATATAAATAAAAGACAGAGTATGCTACTAACCATTTAATTCTTAATAATTATGCATTTAGAAATATGACTTTATCTTGTGATATTCCAAACGTGAAGTCTTGGACAAATGATGAATGAAAAGTCATGCAACTAAGAGAACTGAAATCAATATTGATATTTTCACATCAAATTAAGCCAAAAGATTTAGAAAAATTGAAACTAAATGGAAGTATGTCTCAAAGGAATTCACACAGTTGTTTTCCTTTTGTGCACAAAGGCGTCATTTCAAGAGTTGTTTGGACTCTATTTTTTTCTTTCCTTTTTTTTGTAAGGCAATGGGAGATTAAGTGACTTGTCCAAGGTCACACAGCTAGATGATTTTTAAGCGTATGAGGCTAGCTTTGAACTCAGGTCCTTCTGACTCCAGGGTCAATATTCTATTCACTGTGCCATTTAGCTGCTCTGCCTCATCTCTATTTAAAGTGTTCACAAACAATAACTTCTTGAAGATAATTGAAGCTTATGTCAAGCACTTGCTGCAGAGGATAAAGTAGAGAAATTCTAAGAAGACCTTAATAAGGTCCTCCAAATCAAGTCAATATATATATATATATATATATATATATATACACATTAACAAGGACTTTATTAAAAAAGCAGATATGGAGAAGGTTTCAAAAATATAGAGAATTATTAGTTCAGGAGTAAGAAGCAAAAGAATCCAAAATCTTGTGGACTATTCAGAATTTTCATATGTATGTATAAAGAATATTTTCTTTAAGAAAAGAGTCAGGAAATACTGGATATAAGAATATCAAAATTTTCTTTTAAAAATTGGATGTATCTTAACAGACAGGAAAGAAGTGGTTAGAAATGTGGTAACCATTTCTGAATCATCTATGAGCAGTTAGACCGGCAAATATTTAGAGGAAAGGTCAAAATCAACTCCATATTAGAAGAAATAAAAAGGAAGAACCATTGCAACTATGATAGCTCCAATCTTACTTATGCAAATAAGCTACTGATATAGATAGGAGTAATGAGAGATACACAACAGTATGAGTTAACATTATTCTGCATAAAAGTTAAACTTCTGTAAAACACTTGCTATATTAAGAACCCCAAAATAGCCTTAGTCAGCAAACACTTGGTCTCTGCCAAAGACAAGTAATATGGTAGCTCAGGACAACAATATTTTAGAATATAAACATATATGCACAAAATTTTGAATGAGAAGGATAAAGGATTATGAGCAGAATTTCCTCATAGAAGAGTAATTATTTTTGGAAGGGAAGGATGCTTGGTCTGAGACCCAACAAAGCCTATTATTCCAAGATAATTAAAAAATAAAACTAGAATAATAGCAAATAGACAAGAAGTAGAACAGATCTCTCACTAATTTCATAGAAGATTATTTTCATAATCAATTGCTATGTAACTACCAAACATGAATTAACTATCTTCAGGGAAGCTAGGTTGCACAGTGGCTAGAGTGCTGGCCCTGGAGTCAGAAGGACCTGAGTTCAAATCCAACTTCAGACTTTTAATAATTGCCCAGCTGTGTGACTTTCGGCAAGTCACTTAACCCATTGCCTTAAATAAAATAAAAATAAAAAAGAATTAGCTACCTTCTATTAGGGCATAAAAAATAATAAGAAAGAAGATGGAGGAGTAGCTGATTGAGACTGAATACCCATGGAGAAATACTTTACTGAAAGCAACATATTAAAAAAAAATCACTGAGGAATTATCTTTAAACACTTCTGAAAGCAAAAAGATATTTAATTATTGAAAAACATCAGACAGGGGGCAGCTAGATGGTGAAGTAGATAAAGCACTAGCCCTGGAGTCAGGAGTACATGAGTTCAAATCTGGCTTCAGCCACTTAATAATTACTTGGCTGTGTGGCCTGTGTGGTCACTTAATACCATTGCCTTGCATAAAAAAAGAAAAGAAAACATCAAACAGAATTAGTATATAAAATGAAAACTAGGAAGACAATAGAAACTACTGAACTAGATGCTTCACTTACCATCTCTGTAAATTTTTTATGAATAGTTCTATGCATGTATTGAAAATATCCTGTATGACAATAAAAGAAAATTACAAGCAGGGCTTTTGTGAATGATTCCACAGCAGATCTCTTCTTAAATTGTAGAATCAATTTAAAAATATAGCAAGTACATGTTTCTAACATGTTTGTAGACTTTCTTTCAAAGGCATTTGTCTTGGTGGAGCAAAATACCTTAAAGACACCTCCTCCAACAAGGTTCCTTACACATGTATATAAAGGGTATCCAAGATTTCTTAGCAGAGTCGTCTAGAAAGAATACTGTACCTGAAGTCAAAGAGACCTTGGCCTGAATACCAGTGATTTCAGTGGCTGCTTGTTTATCTATAAAAGGGAAGATACTTGAAGTATTTCCCTCACAAGATTGTTGTGAAGAGCAAAGGGAAAAAGGTATGAAGATATATGCATATGTTGAATTCCTATATGAGTGAGTTTATATATGAGTTTAGTTATTAACATAATTACAGATAATTTTGCTCAGGGCTCTTCTGATTTTCGTTATTAAGCAAAGTATAGAACAGGGAAGATGTCTGCTTTCCAAAGGTATTTGCAACCATTTGGGGAAATGAATTTTATGAGGTTCAAGTGGAAGAAGAATACCCTAGGTCATCTGGTCATTCATTCAGCAAGCTTTTATTAAGTGCTTTCTACTATCAGTTATTGTGTTAAGTGCTATGAATACAAATATAAGTAGAAAGAAAGAGTCCCTGCTCTCAAGGAGCTCATTGTCTAATGAGAAAAAGGGAATATATAAAAGAAAGCTAAACAGGGGAAGACAAAAGTCTGAGTGTGGGGCAGAATAGAGATAATCCAAAGAGCAGCCTAGAAAAGACTGAGACATGACTGCTCAGAGCATTGTCTTTGAATAGAGATTCTGGGGGGAATCATATAGTTAGAGGGAGAGGTCACAAAGGAGGAGAGTACTTTCTGTCTGTGAATTCCATGACTTGAGTAAACTTCAGGATGAAGAGTTTTCTGGGTTATGATAGCATAGTCTGTGAAAGAACAATGAGATCCATTCCCTCTCTTTCACAAATGACAATGTGATGATTTCATCAAGCCCTACAATACCATAGACTTTGCTTACAAGACTTACACACTATTGAATTATATCATCTTAACAAACTAAAGAGAAAAATCAAATATAAGAATGCATCGTATCCATAGAAGAGGAATGATATACATTTGGAGAGGCACTCCATTGACTTAGTCTTTCCACAAATACATCTTGGTTGGATACGACAGATGGGACATTCAACTTGGGACAAAATTAATTGAGAGGAAGAGAATAGACTGCATTGCTATGGAACATAGTGAATCATTCATTGCACAGAGCAATATCCAAAAAATCAAAACATAGTTAACACAAAGGGAAATAGAAAGATGAATGATGAACATACATAATTTCAGCATATTCCCAATGATGAGGAGAGAATCACTGTGATATAGAGGATTGGCCATTGACATTTCCTAGCAGTATCATTTTAGCTAATTCACCTAATTCCTCTAGATTTCAGTTTCCTTTTCTGAAAAAATGAAGAATTTGAATTCAATGGCCTTCAAAGTCCCTTACATTTCTCAATTGATGAACTATGATTTTTACTAAAGAAGTGATCTAAAAGATGTCAAACAAGAAATACCTGACTGAAAAAGAAAATGGGATGATTAGGTAGGAAATATAAAGATTAAGAGGTGGATAGTCCCAATGGTGCATTAGTCCCTAATCACTTAGCCTCTTTGGGTTTCTTTTCATGATCTTTAAGGCGTCTTCCAGCTTGGATTTTTAGATACTATGATCTAGAGGAAGAGAATTTATGGGAACGGTAAGACATCATACAAGATGAAAAAAGACTACAATCTACATCATTCAAAGGGAGGGGCACAACTTGTTGAAATCACAGATCCATTAAAACATCAGATTATGTTGTATAGTACAATTTTGGTAGCACAGATAACTTAAAAGGACAGAAGGGAAACCTGTTCATCTTGCTGCCAATCTTGAAAACCTGAACAAAGCCTATTTGGAAGAACCAGTGAAAGGTAAGGGAACAGAACTGGCTTGTAGTGATTAAGTTTTCTTTTCTTAGAAAATATAAACTTTCAAATGCTTATTGGGAATTTTGATTTGAAGAATAATAGAACTGCTGTTACCTTAGGAAGATATTTTCTCTGAATCCTGTAGTTGATAAATGAGAAAAAATGAGGCCCTGAAAAGGGAAGTGACTTCCTCAAAGGTTCACTGTGATTATACAATGAACTTGAACACAAGTTCCCCAGCTCCTATATTTCTTTCAATAATGGTGCCCTCATTGTCTTTATTCTTTGGTCATTGCTTGGTTTTCATTCCAGTTGCATTAAGTTTTCCAAAGTATATTGTGTGATGATGGAGAGTGGTTTTGGATAAATTTTACATATAGATAGTTCTTCCAAATTAAGGGACACAGAAATACTGGCAGGAATTAGATTGAGGTGAGTGGGTGAGAAAAAAAAAGAAAAAATTGATTTCTGTTATTTTTTTAAAGAGTTGGCAGTGCCACAGAACTGCATGTCCTTTCAGACAAGTTCCCCATATTATTAACTTTACTTAAATTAGTTCAACTCTGTAACAAGAGAACTCTGATGAAGTAAGAGTGAAATATTTGCAATATGAAAACAAAACACATCAAAAAAAAGGAAAAAGTGGAAAAAAGGAATTAAAATAACTATGTGCATATGAATTATATTGGTGAGGACAATGAAAATATTGTGAACTAAATAGAATTTTTGTGGCAATATTATTTACAAGCTAGTTCCTGACTTCTCATACCAGAAAGTAATTATGTAGCCAGCAATGACAGTATCTGAGTAATATTGTTACATTACCTTCCTATCTTAATAGAATGACCTCAACAATGCTCAATTCCTACACTCTAAGTTCTCCTCCCTGTGAGTTGAGCATACTGGATGTATGTGTCTAGAGCTAGTAAAAACAGAGAAAATCCTCAAGTAAATATGCAGATCTCAAAGGGTCTTAAAACATCCACACCTCCAAAGCCTGTTATTTTCTTGCTGGTTATATTTTCCACAGAATGTATGCACACTGTGACTAAGGATATATGTCAGATATCAGGACTCAAAGTCAAGGTGTACTTGTGTTTGAAATGTACTCAAACCAAATCTTTGGAATTTCACTCAGAAGTCATTTAATCTATTGAAAATTAAAAATAAATTAGTCCTTTAATCCTTCAGATAAGATAGATTGTTACCCAAATATGGGAATCTCTCAAACAAAACAGGAAAAATAAAAGAGTAGAAGAAAGAAAACTGAGATTGAGTCTTTTTGGAGGTATTGGCATGACTGTTCATAGAACTGACTAATCACATGAATTAAAAATCCAATTTGGTCATTTCCTCCACTCACTCACCTTCATCTCAAGGAATTTAGAATGCTTTGAGTTTCAGTTGTGTTTGCTTTAGCCAAAAGTTGGGGGTTGGGTAGAAGGGGAGGTAATAACAGTTAGTGAACCTAGATCAGCTTTCTTCCTCGAAAGGAGTGTGGATTTAAACACTGAAAAGAGTTCTTGTTGGTTCATCAATCACTCAAAAATGTGTAAAGGACCTATTCCTCCTTGTCTATGAAAAGGTTTCATATAATCTTTAAAATGGAGGACAAGAAGGAGACAATCATTTTGGAAAAAAGAATGAATGGGATAGGGAAGTAGCTAAGTAAAAAGTAACTAGAATATGCTTTTCCTCCTCAGTGATCTCTAGCAACTTATGTTCTAATTTCCCTACCCCACTCCCCTTTTTCTTCTTTTGACCTTTTAACAACTGAAAATGATTGTCTATAGCAGAAATAAAGGATTCTCTTTCTGTCAGATATTTGAGGTCCTTCATAACTTGACTCTAATCTCAACTCCCTCTCTAGTCTTATCTCACATCACTTTCTTTCAGACTTCCCTGGAATAATTAAGCTACTAGTTATTTCCTCATAGTTCCATCTCTCATTCCTAGAGATACATTTTCATTTCTACCTCTTAAAAAGTCTTCTATTCATCAAGACTGAAATTAGACCCAATTATGACTCTAATTAAATTTTCCAGTGACAGAACCTACAGAAAGATCCAGTGAGGTAATTCTCCAGTTCAAGGAAATCAGGAAAATAGTGGGGAGGCTTTGTTCCATGGGGTTGGAAGGGTGTCACTGTACCTGAGTGAAGGAACTTCAACCTCCCAGGAATAACCTCAGGGCACCTGGATGCTCTGGCTCCTGGCAGCAGAAGCAATTTCCTGACCTGCACCTCAGGCAGCATCAAGCACAACTTGCAAGATCAGCAGGGAGATCTCTGCCAGAGCGAGCTTGAAGCCCAGACCCTCAGCACAGCCCAGCACAGCCCAGCACAGCCCAGCGTAGCCCAGATCCCAGGAAATGGAAGTAGACCCATGAAGCAGCCCAGCAAGAGCCTCCAGGCAGCTGTGCCCTGAGTGCTCCACCCACAGAAGGTAAGGGAGTGGAGGGAGGCTGCTGAGGTCGGTCCTCTGTCCCTGGAACAGGACTCTGGGATTTTGACCACATTCAGACCCTGGTCACAGTATAGACCCCCCCCCCCCATTGAACAGGGACCTCCCCCTCACAGCCCTAGGGCAGAGGGGTGTGCTAGTGGTCATTCAACAAATCAGGAGAACAGTCAGAGTCTCACATATTGAATTCCTTGCAGGGGGTGTTCCAATAACACTCAAAAGCTCAGGAAGCACCCCAAAACCAGGCACAGGCTGGGGGAAATGAATAAACAGAAAATATAAGGAACCTGACCATAGACAATTACTTTGTTCCCATGGAGGATCAAAATACTCAATCTGAAGATGAGAAAGTCCTAGCTTCTACAGCTAAAGACTCCAAGAAATATAGAAGTTGGGCTCAGGCTATGACAGAGCTCAAAAAAGATTTTGAAAATCAAATAAGGAAGATAAAAGAAAAATTGGGAAAAGAAATGAGAGAGATGCAGGAAAAGCATGAAAATGAAGCCAGCAGCTTAGTCAAAGAGATCCAGAAAAAATGCTGAGAATAATAACATGTTAAAAACCAGCTTAGGCCAAATGGATAAAACAGTTCAAAAAGTTATCGAAGAGAAGAAGAATGCTTTAAAAAGTAAAATCGGCCAGATGAAAAAGGAGATAAGAAAGCTATCTGAGGAAAACAAATCCTTCAGATGCAGAATGGAGTTAAAGAAAGCTGATGACTTTGCAAGTACTCAAGACACAATGATTCAGCAACAAAAGAATGAAAAATTAGAAGAAAATGTGAAATATCTCATTGAAAAAAACAATTGATCTGGAAAACACATCTAGAAAGATAATTTAAAATTATTGGGCTACCTGAAAATCATGATCAGGAACTGAACCTTGACCTCATTTTTTTAAATTTACTTTTTATTCTCATTTTGTACAAATGTTTTTTTTTACATTAATAAAATATTCTTGTTTACAAGCAAACAAAATACCCCTCCCCCCATGAATATAGATAGACTTGCTTGGGCGAAAAAAGTAAAGGGGAGAGAAAAAAATTAAAATTAAAAAAAATAGTAATAATTGTAGGTATGGCCAGGTGGCGCAATGGACGAAGCACCAGCCCTGGAGCCACGAGCACCCGAGTCCATATCCAGCCTTGTAAACCCAATAATCACCCAGCCATGTGACATGCAAGCCACCCGATTCCCCACTGCCCTGCAAAAATCAAAAAGAATAAAAAAAAGACCCAAAATAAAATAAAATAGTAATAATAATAGTAGGGGTGGCTGGGTGGTAGACAGAGCATTGGCCCTTGAGCCAGGAGCACCCAGGTCCAAATCCGGCCTCAGACACCCAACAATCACCCTGCTATGCGGCCCCAGGCAGGCCACCCAGCCCCACTTTCCCTGCACCCTCCCCCAAATAATAATAACAAAAAATGTGCTTCAGTCTTTGTTCCAACACCAACAACTCTGTCATGGGTGGATCACATTCTTTATGGTAAGTCCATCACAAATGTTACTTCCATATTTTTCCAATGTTGCCATTGCTGATTGCAACTCCCTCCTTTCTTATTTCTCCACTACCATGTACTATATTTTCTCTCTCCTTTCACTCTGACTCTGCTGTAGGGTTGCTGAGTGGCACAGCAGACAGATCCCTGGTCCTGGGGCCAAGAAGCCCTGAGCCCCCATACCACCCCTTAGGCCCAGAATCCACCTGGCCCTATGGTCCTGGGCAGGCCATACAATCCCAGCCCCTTGCAAGAAGTAAAAAAGAAAATGTGTTATATCTGACCACTCTCCCCCCATGGTCCATCCTCTCCTCCTTTATTCACATCCCCACCCCTTCCCCCCTGCTCCCCGCTCCTTCTTACTCCAGATGTCTATACCCCTTTGAGTATATTTGCTGTTTCCTCTCCTATCCATCTCTGATGAGAGCAAAGGTTCCCTCATTCCCCCTTGTCTCCCCACTTCCATATCATTGCAATAGCTCATTGTAATAAAAAAAACTTATTATGTGAAATATCTTGAACTATTCTCCCTCTCCTTTTTCTTTCTTCCATTCTATTTCCCTTTTTTCCTATTGACTCCATTTTTACACCATATTTTATCTTCGAATTCAGCTTTCTCCTGTGCTTCAACTATAAAAGCTCCCTCTACCTGCTGTATTAACTGAGATGGTTCATATGAATATTATCAGTATCATTTTTCTATACATGCAGTTCATCCTCATTAAGTCCCTCATATTTCCCCCTTCTCCTCCAATCTCCATGCTTCATCTGAATCCTGTATCTGAAGATCAAACCTTCTGTTCAGCTCTGGCCATTCCAAAAGGAACATTTGAAATTCCCCTGGTTCATTGAAAGTCCATCTTTTTCCCTGGAAGAGGACATTCAGCCTTGCTGGGTAGTTCATTCTTGGCTGCATTCTAAGCTCTTTTGTCTTCAGGTATATTGTATTCCAAGCCCTACGAGCTTCCAATGTAGTTGCTGCTAAGTCCTGTGTGATCCTGACTGCAGCTCCATGATATTTGAACTGTTTCTTTCTGGCTGCTTGTAATATTTTCTCTTTGACTTGGGAGTTCTGGAACTTGGCTATAATATTCCTGGGGGGTTAGTTTTTGGGATCTCTTTCTCAGGGGGATTGGTGGATTCTCTCCATTTCTATTTTGCCCTCTGCTTCTAGAATATCAGGGCAATTTTTCCTGCAGTAATTCTTTGAAAATGATGTCAAGGCTCTTTTCCTGATCATGACTTTCAGGTATTCCAATAATTTTTAAATTATCTTTCTTAAGTCTGTTTTCCATATCAGTTGTTTTTTCAATGAGATATTTCACATTTTCTTCTAATTTTTCATTTTTTTGGTTTTGAAGTATTGATTCCTGATTTCTAGTAAATTCATCAATCTCCCTGAATTCTATTCTTTGTCTGAAGGATTTGTTGTCCTCAGAGATTTTTCTTATCTCTTTTTCCATCTGGCCAATTTTGCTTTTTAAAGCATTCTTATCCTCAATAACTTTTTGAACTGTTTTATCCATTTGACCTAAGCTGTTTTTTAGCATGGTATTTTCTTCAGCATTGTTTTGGAATTCCTTGACTAGGCTGCTGACTTCATTTTCATGTTTTTCCTGCATCTCTCTCATTTCTTTTCCCAGTTTTTCTCCTAACTCACCCATTTGATTTTCAAAGTCTTTTTTGAGCTCTGTCATAGCCTGAGCCCAATTTCTGTTTTTTCTTGGAGTCTTTAGATGCAGGAGCTTGTGCTTCCTCATCCTTCAGACTGAGTATTTTGATCCATCTTGGGCTCATTTGCAAAATATTTCTCAATGGTCTTCCTCTTGTTTCTTTGTTTGCTCATTTTCCCAGCCTAAGCCTGTTTTTTGGGGTGCTTCCTGAGCTTTTGGTACATTCCCACAAAGGTCTCAGTGTGTGAGGCTCTGTCCTCCCTCCTGGTCTGTGAATGACCATAAGCGCCCCCCTCTGCCATGGGGCTGAGGTGAGGGGGGGCTGTTGTTCTGTGGGGGGGCCTAGACTGGGATCAGGATCTGAATGTGGTCAGAGCCCCAGAGTCCTGTTCCAGGGGCAGAGATCAGAGCTCCACAGTCTCTCTCTCTCTCTTCACTCTCCTCCCTCAGCTCAATGGGCTCATGCCCTGGGGGCTCCTGCTTACCAGCTCCACCTGCTTCTGTTTCTGGCTCTGGGCTGCAGAAAGACCAAGCTGCTCCCTGTGTGCCCCGAGGGCTGGGCTCCATGTGTTCGCTCTGGCAGAGGTCTCCCACTGTTCCCCCACTTTGTGCCCAGTGCTCCCCAGGGTGCAGCTCAGGACACTCCCCCGCTGCTGTGAGCCGTGGCTCCCAGAGCCCTGGGGCTGGCTCCCGGAGACTGAAGTTCTTTTGCTCTGGCGGGTCACCCCTCTGGTGGGCTGCCCCTCCGACCCTAGGGAGCAGAGCCTTTCTGCTCTTTTTCAGGTTACCTTGAGTAGGAGAACTGCCTCACTGGGTCCCTTAGTGGGTTCTGTCTCTTGAAAGTTTAGTTAGAGTACTTAGTTTATGAGTTTTTATCAGAGAGCTCCTAAGACTGGATCCCTTCATGTTGCCATCTTGGCTCCACCCCTTGACCTCATTTTTAAAGAATTTCTATAGGAAAATTGTTCTGCTATCCTAGAAGCAGAGGGTAAATAGAAATTGAGAGAATCCTCCTTCTTCCCTGGAAAGAGATCCAAAAAAAACACAATCCCCAGGAATATTATAGCCAAGTTCCAGCACTCCCAAGTCAAAGAGAAAATATTACAAGCAGCCAGAAGGACACAATTCATATATCATGGAACTGCAGTCAGGATTATCCAGGACTTATCAGCATCTACATTAAGGGCTCATAGGGCTTGTAATATAATATTCCAGAAGGCAAAAGAGCTTGAAATGCAACCGAGAATCAACTACCCAGGCTAAACTGAACATCCCCTTCCAGGGGAAAAAGATGGACTTTCAATTAAACAGAGGAATTTCAAATATTCCTGTTGAAGTGATTGGAGCTGAACAGAAAGTTTGATCTCCAAGTACAGGATGCAGGTAAAGCATAGAGAGGGTGGATGAGAATGGCAAATTATGAGGGACTTAATGATGTTGAACCATGTGTTCCTGCATGGAAAGATGATACTGATAAGGTTCATATAAACCCTCTCATTTAATAGAGCAGGTAGAAGGAGCTTTTATAGATGAGGCACAGGAGAGAGCTGAATTTAAGATATAATATATTGTAAAAATGGAGTCAATGGGTAAAAGGGAAAGATACTGGGAGTAAGAGAAAGGAGAGGTAGAATAGGCTAAGATATTTCATGTAAAGATATTTCTTTTTTTAAAAGGTTTTTGCAAGGCAATGGGGTTAAGTGGCTTGCCCAAGGCCACACAGCTAGGTAATTATTAAGTGTCTGAGGTTGGATTTGAACCCAGGTACTCCTGACTCCAGAGCCGGCGCTTTATCCATTGCATCACCTAGCTGCCCCTTGTAAAAGATATTTCATGTAGTTTTTGCAATGGTATGGAAGGGGGAAAGGTGAGGGAAAATGAGGGAACCTTCATTCTCATTAGAATTGGCTCAGAGAGGAAACAGCATACACACTCAATAGGTTATAGACATCTAGAAGAAAAAAGGACAGAAGGGGGACAGGGGGAGGGGAGGGGGGATGATAGAAGAGTAGGTAGATCATAGGAGAGGATAGTCAGACATAGTACATTTTCTTTTTTACTTTTTGTAAGGTGGTGGGATTGAGTGACCTGTTCAGGGCCATAGGTCTGGGTGGGTGCTGAGTCTCTGGGGTGGGATGAAGACTTGGGGCCTCTTGGCCCTAGGGCTAGTTCTGTCTGCTGTTCCAGTTGCCTGTATCACAGCACATTTTTGAAGAAGGACAGAGTGAAAGGAGAGAGAAAATATAATAGTTGGTATTGGGGAGGAATGAATGGAGGAAATTACAATCAGCAACAGCAACTATGGAAAAATATGGAAATAACTTCTAAGATGGACCTGTGATAAAGAATGTGATCCATCTGAGACAGAACTGATGGTATCAGAACACAGACTAAAACACATTTTTCTCCTTTTACTTGATTTCTCATGAGGTTTTATATTTTTGTGTGGGAGGAGATATTATGTTTATTCTTAAACAAGAATATTTTAGTAATGTGTAAATAAATTAAAAATAAAAAAAAGAGAAAAAAGGTCACTTTATGTCTTCTCTTTCCTTTCTTCTGTCCCTAAGAATCCTGAGTTCTTTTACAGGACAGTCCAAGTATCATCCTCTACTGCAATCTACTTCTAATTTTCCCAGCTGCTGATGCCTCACCATCTTCCTCTGCTCTTCCCTCTCCAATCACTTTGTATTATCCTGTTTCAAAACTTTAAATGTATACATGTTACTGTAACTATTCTGATAGAATATAAGATCCTTGAATTAAGGGACAGGTTACTTTTTCTCTTTGGATTCTTTTTACCTAACCTAGTATTTGACAATTAATAAATATTGATTTCTGGATTGAAACTAAAAGCAATCTATCTCTCCCTTCATATTTTTGTAGAATTTTTTATTATATCCTTTATTCCTATTAAACTCTGCACTGTGTCATGTTTATCTCTGTACATATTGCATCTTCTTAGTAGGTTTTAAACTCCTTAGAGGTAGTAATCCTATTTATTTATTTAGTTAGCTTTTGGTAGTCAATACTAAGCCCAGTATTTTGTTTATTGTAAGTACTAAACAATTGTTGTATTGAACTAAATTGAATGTAATTGTTTCTCACCCTCCTTGCCTGCTGAAGTTGAATCCTGTACTCTCCTCAATGAATCCCATTAGTAGATTTAAAATAAAATGCAATAAGAAGGAATAGGAAACTTTAAATAATGGGTCTTTTAGTCAATGCTGACAACAAGGATTTTATTGAAATTTGAGAACATTACCTTTTTTCTTTTGGTTCTTTAATTGTTCTGTTCTTCTATGTTCCTTATACTGAAATGATTTGTGATAAATTCTCAATGTTTCTTCCCCTACAGTGAAAATGTCAAATTGAACAATGTACTTCAAGGAAGTGAGAAAAGTTGCATGGTTGGGTGAAGAGGAACCTCTGACCTTGTCTCCATGATAGTTCTAAGAACTCAGGAGAGTTAAAAATAGCAGCAATACTCAATATCACAGTAGATAACCTGCTACCTGAATGACCAGTATAAAAATAAGACAATATAAAGCAAAGATGTATCCCAACCTGCATGGTACCATAACTGCTTTCTCATTTTTTCATCTCTGCAACCTAGGTTGGATCAAGATAATTCTTTCTAGAACCACTTAAAACTTTTTACCCTTAAAAGTCCCAAAAGAAAACTTAAATATGACCCAAGATGTAATAAGGAAGCAAAAACCAAAGTCTATAGCATGCAACTTCACAAAATATGGTATCTTCAATTTAAGCAGGACAAGGACCTGCTTTAAAATAAACTCAAACTTCAAATATACCCTTCATTCAGTAAAGTTATTCTTCCTTTTCTGTTTAGCTTTTCCCCTCTAGTGTAAGAGTGAGGAACTTCTGTTTCTAAAATTTCCTTTTTTTCTCTCTCTCATTCCCAATATGCAAAGTTGACCGGAGCAAATTTTTCACATTGTCCAAGTACTGGTCTGGTTTTAGGGTTTGGCAGCAATTCCACTTCCCATCACTGCCTTCCTTGGAAGCCAAGGCAGCCTCAAGTCTCACTGTAGCTAGATGACTCTCTCTAATACTAGAAAAGCCCAATTGGAACCTTAATATCCCTCCAAGAAGCTGTTGTGAATGTTTAGATAAAAGGCCTAGGAGGGACAGGATGCCAAGTAAGTGTGGTAAGTGAGATCTCTAAAAACAATTCCTTCCTTAAAAAAAATTCAGAGTGGTTGCTGATTGGAAGAATTAGTCTTGTCATTGCAAAGACCTTTAAAATTCTTACAAATAGAATACTGGGTCAACATGAAATGAAAAAGGGGAAAAAAACCATTCATTCACTTGGTATCATTTCTAAAATGGAATAGTTTCTTCTGCCCAGTTACTAGTAGTTGAAGACAGGGACTTATGACCACCAATCAAATGCCTACACTGAGAAAGAATATAGGCCAAGGGATCTCTACTACAGATTGATTCTGACAAGCTTTTATCATGCACCTCCTACTAAATGACAAGGCCACAAAGGCAAAACACAATATAGTTTTCCTTTATGTACTTTTCTTCTACTGGAGGGAAACATATCTACAGATATACAAGTATGAATTAATTTTGACTTTTAGTAAGGGGCAGAAAGAGTTTACTGGTCAATGTTTAGCAATGGTTCTTTCAAAATTGCAAAACACACTTTTAAGTTTAATTTGCATGATTAGTCTTTTCTCTATCACTTTCTGAAGTTTAAACAATCAATAAAACAATAAATCAAGTCCTGATCTTTGGCTTTTGTTGAGTTCCAAAGTTTAAGTGGTCACACTGAAATCTGAACAATTTGCTTTAATCAGTGGGTTGGAGCACACCCCCAAAGCAGTAAATTAAATTAGGTAGCACATAATTATATGATATTATGAATAGTATATTAAAAATTTCATTGAGTTGGAGGTATGGATGAGTAAAGATATCTTATAGGAGGAAGTGGTCGAACTAAATTTTAAAGATGGCTAAAGACTCCAAGAAGTGAAAATACAGAGGGTGAGAGTGCTAGAGCTAAGCACAGCCTAAGCAAAGGCACAGGGACTATAGGTAAGATGCTGTATTTTGGGAATAGCAAATAGGCCAGTTTGACTGCAATGATTTATGTCTGTGTGTGTGTGTGTGTGTGTGTATGTGTGTGTAGGGGGAAGTAATGAATAATAATTTTCAAAAGAAAGGCTGAATCATTCTGGAGAATAAATATAGTTTAAAGGGCTATAAAACTGCACATTTTCTTTATTCTAACAATACCACTACTAAATCTGTATTTCAAAGAGATTAAAAATCAAAACAAAACAAAAAGGAAAAGGACCTAAATGATCAAAATTATTCATAGCAGTTCTTTTTTTGTAGTGGCAAAGATGATGTACCTTTTATGATTTCCTTTTCAATTGGGAAATGACTTTCCAAGTTGTGGTAGATGATTTTGATGGAATAATTTTGTGTTATAAGAAATGATGAACAGGATGGTTTAAAAAAACAAAAGAAGGCACATAAATTGATGCAAACAGCAATATAACAATTATCAACTATCAAAAACTACTGAACTAATGTAATTCCAAAGGACTGATGATGAAAAATATTCTCCAGTTCTAGAGAGGATTGATGAAATATAAGTGATTTTTCTACCTTATTTTTCTTGCTTTTCTTTTTGTAAAGCATATCATATTCCTTTACCTCTTATTGGTTGGAGAAGGGATGGGAGAAAGGGAGAGAATTTGAAACTCAAATTTTTAGAAATTGAATGTTAAAAATAAATAAATAAATAATTAATTGATTTTTTTAAAAAAGTACGTTGGAGACAGACTGTGAAGGTACTGTCTAACTCTAAAGTTTTATGAGATAACACTGATCTTTGCAATATGAAGAAACTTTTGGGCTTGAAAAATTGTGCTTTTCATAGCCCTACAGGCATATCAGGGGACTAGGAATTATACTTCTGAGTTTGCTGAAGAACTGGACAACATGGTATCACATGTTAAATTTCATTATAAACAAAGGGCCAGGTAATCCAAGTGTGTTAATAAATTAAATCCTCTCACTCAGGGTGTTTTGAGTTCATAAAAGCAAAGGAATTCTAGCAATGAAAAAACTGTTAGTTGGTTCTGAAATTCAGAAGAAGTGATCCTTTATCAAGATCATTTGGAAACTGTTGAAAAACATTAATTCAATCTTAAAATATTAATAAAGCATCTTTAATGAATACTCTTGCTGGGAACTAAGGAAGATTGAAATTTGGATAAAAAGCATTTTTGCCCTTTTGTGATGGAGGAAAAATATAATTATTCAGCAGTTATAATCCATCTTTCTATGAAGTATATACTTTGACAGGCAGTTCAGTCTAGTACAGGTTTTTCTATGTAATGGGACTATGGTACAAAAGGTTTGCACTAAAGACAAAAAAATGGTATCTTAAGTAGGAAATAATTATATGATATTATGAAGAGTATATAAAATTACCTTTACATATTTTTATTGGTGTTATTTAAGAGAGTTATAGAAACAAAATATGTTTAGAACACTTGGAGGAGAGCAGAGGTGTCAAACCCAAATAGACATGATAAAGACTGAAAAATAAGTAATGTTCAAGAAAAGTTGTGATTATCAGCCCCAGGTCCAGTGGACAGAGGAAGATTTTGAAATATCTGTATTTATCTTTTTCATGTATTTATCTATCATCTATCTATCTATCTATCTATCTATCTATCTATCTATCTATCTATCTATCTTTATTTCTTTCTATGTATCTATCTTTCTATCCAAAGCATTTCACATTATGAACAGTTAAGAGACTTCAAGAATCATTTAATAGGAGCCTCTCATTTTAGAGAGAAGAAAGAAGTGGCCAAGTTAGAGTCACGTGGTCAATAAGGCAAAGGTAATATAACCTTATCGGTTATGTAACCTTATAGGTTATAGGTTCTCTTGGCCTTAGAATGGAGCCTGGCTGTGTATTTAGGAGGGTAGGATCCTGATGAGTTTAGGGATAGGATTGTCTGATCATCTGACCCAAAGTAATGTAGGCCCTGGGTCCTTGAATCTCTCTGGGTCCTAAGTCAGGTAGGAGCTGACCACTGGAGCAATTAGAACTCTCTTCAGTTTCTGTATTGAACCCTGCTTTCAAGGGCTGTAAGTATTGCATGCTGTGAATCTGGGCTGACCCAGGGGATCTTGGGGGGCAGATACTTCCAACTATAAATGAGAGTCCAACTTCTTTTTCTTAGAGCTTTGTTTTATCAAGGTATCATCCATATTTTAACTGAGAAGTCCCTGGTGAACAACTTGGGGAAATTTGCACCTTTTCTTGTTTGAACAGACCAAGGGACATTTCACCTGGAAGATCAAGGAAGGATTGAAAGTTGCATCATTTCACCAAATTGGGTTAGATTGGTTAAGTTCTGCTGGCAACTTATTTTCACATGTTATAATCAGATCCTTTACTTCCGTTTTGATGTTGGAATGATGGCAGTTCCTCTACGGCTGGTGGCAGTAATGGTGGTAGTGTTGTCAGAGAATTTCAGGCCCATTCTCTACAAGAGTTGTTCCCTTTAATGACAGTAGCTAGGGCAGCCTTTCAGTTCAGGATCAAGTTGTGCTTATGTCATATTATACATGAAAGGGACCTAGGTTAGGATTCGATTCCTCACTGCTATACTCCTGGCAGAGGACAGGAGTTATTTGTTTGGTTTTCAATCTTTGCTCTCTTTTGCCCCCAAAGCCCTATAGCAGTAGGGGCTTAATTAATGTTTATTAAAGGAGTGAATTTTTAGAATGGGCTGTTAGTGCTCCCCATAACTGGGGATCTCCAAGATAATGCTTGAGGGTTTTTGATAGGGGGTTGTAAGGCTGCTTGTTCTGTTGCTGGATGGGCTGGATGATCTGTGAGCTGTTCTTTCTAGCACCAAAGGTATGGAACCCTGATAATGAAGGTTGGTGCTGGCAATGATTAATAGAAACACCAGAGAGAGAGAGAGAGAGAGAGAGAGAGAGAGAGAGAGAGAGAGAGAGAGAGAGAGAGAGATGGAGAGACAGAGAGAGACACAGAGAGAGACAGAGAGACAGAGAGAGAGACAGAGACAGAGGCAGAGACACAGAGAGAGACAGACAGAAAGATAGAGATAGAGAAATAGAGAGAGGGTGGGGGAGAGAGAAAGACAAAGATAGATAAAGAGAGAGAGAGAGAGAGAGAGAGAGAGAGAGAGAGAGAGAGAGAGAAGATGAGACAGAGAAGGGGGGGGAAGGAGGTGAAAGGGAGAAAGATGGGGGGGACTAGCTGTGTAACCATGAGCACATTTTTTAGCCACCCTAGTTTTCTCACCTGTGCAATGATATAATTCACCTACTTCACAGAATTGTTCTGAAGATCCAATGAGATTTTATATATATATATATATATACAAGCATTCATTAGAATAGCTTAGACCTAAGACAATCCTTTCTTTTGTAACTGTGGAGGGAAGGCCAAGTATCTTATGTTGATTGGCTCAAGAAAATTGTCTATTCCTGGAGTTTAAAGTTAGGAAAGTAAATTCTAAAGCAAAAACAAAAACAAAGGAATCCCTGAAAAAATGGGATATTTCTACTCACCCCAACACTCTCTCTCTCTCTCTCTCACCCACCCCAAAACCTGACAAATTAAACCACTTAAATTCCATGACTTCAGGTCTATACCAGAAATCACATCTATCTACAAACTCTGGGAGTTCTTCTAGCTTACATAGCCACTAAGGAGCTGTCCACAGCTGAAGTTTTTTCTAAAAAAAAAAAATAAACAGAAAGCAATCAGAGTGGAGAGGCATCCTGTAAGTTCACCATTTTAAGCATGGTACATTATTAATCACATGACTGATCTGAAATCAGCTTTGAGAGAAACTCACTTTAATTTGCTTAGTTAAGATTTGGTTCCAGATTTACTTTTATTATCCCTCTTCATATACTTTGTTAGAGTCATACCTATTTTTTTTCCTATTTTTTTTACCTATTCGTCAAACTTGACATTTCCCCTTCCATTCATGACAAGCCATACCCCATGCCTACATGCCTACAATGTGTTCTTTTCTCTGGCTATCTCTCTGATCCCCTTTTCCACCCCAGTTGCTACTGTTACCACCTCAAATTATCTTCTCTTTGTTTATTCATTTCATAGCTTGTAAGCTTTTTGAAGTTAAGGACTGTTTTTTTAACCTTTTTGTCACTAATTCATCTCATGCTTAATAAATATTTGAGTTGGAATAATTTATAGGTATACTTCTCTCAAGGTTCAACCTCTATGAATATCTAGTTTTGTTCAATTTTACCCAGATTTTCTGATTTATTTCTTGTTGACCATTGAATCTCATCATTTCTGCATTGTCAATCAATTCTTCTGGTCCCCAGATAGCCCTTCCTGACTTGGACCCTTTTTGGGTTGGTATGTATGACCTACTAACTACTATTTTCACTTCTTATTGATTGACAATCACAAATAGGGAACTATACTGATGTAAATTATTCAGCTCTGTGTCATTCAGTTGGTACTAGAATAAGCACATTTGAGGCCCATCCTGACCTGCAGACTGGGACTTGGAGAACCCCAGTTATGGGGAGCACTAACAGTCCTTTCTAAAAATTCACTCCTTTAGGAAACATTGATTAAGCCCCTACTGCTATAGGGCTTTGGGGTCAAAAGAGAGTAAAGATTGAAAACCAAACAAACAACTCCTGCCTTCCAGGAGTGTAGTAGTGAGGAATCTATCCTAACCTAGGTCCCTTTCATGTATAATATAACATAAGCACACCTTGATCCTGAACTGAAAGGCTGCCCTAGCCACTGTCATTAAAGGGAACAACTCTTATAGAAGTCAGGAGATATAGGAAAGGAAAAATTATAAGAGGGTGAGTTGATTTTCATATCTAATTTCTTCTTATATCACAGGTTCTTTAGAGTTGAAAGGGATCTTAGAAATCACAGAATCCAACCTCTTTATTTTATATGAGAGAAACTGAGGCTTAAAGTGCAGAAGTGACTTGCTCCAAAATAAAAGGAGTTATGTTAAAGGTCATATATGTGAACTTAGGTCTTCTATTTCTAATGCTCTGTCTATTTTAAGGTATGATGAATATGAATGGTATGATGTGACTTCCTCCTCTTTAATGGGTATTGTATTTCAAATTTTCATATTGCATTTTATGATATCACTCTTTTTAAGCACCAAGGAAGATGGTGGGCAATACTTGGAAGTTAGGGTAGGAGTTCTGAGACTGAAAGACCCTAACTTTAGAAGTCTCTGCTTTATATGGAAGGTCTACTACTTCTTCATCCACTTTGGTTGATCTACTCTGGAATTTTACCAGTTTTATTACATTTCTCTTGGGATCCAGACCTAGGCAGGGTATTCCAGTTCTGTCTATGAATGAATGCTAGGTTTTGAACAAAGGTGAGATAATGTAGTTTTTGTTTCCACATTTCCACTGAATGTTTAGAATTTTGTTGACTCTTTTTTATGTTTGTTTTTGCAAAGCAAATGGGGTTAAGTGGCTTGCCCAAGGCCACACAGCTAGGTAATTATTAAGTGTTTGAGACCGGATTTGAACCCAGGTACTCTTGACTCCAGGGCCGGTGCTTTATCCACTACGCCACCTAGCCTCCCCCTTGTTGACTCTTTTGATTGCAATAATTGGTGAATGTTTTTTAGAGAACTATCAATAATTAATTTAGATATTTTCTTTGTCCTTCCTCTGATAATTCAGCATTTACCATTTTATTCAACACTGTAAATTCACTGAATTCAAAACAATTTAACAAATATATTATCAACTGCCTACAGAGAATTTTGTCAGAGTTGATATTTAATTATATGAGATTGATAATATCAGATGAATTACATTATTTCCCTCATGGAATTTCCAATCTAGTATAAAATTATAAAACTAATATGCATATGATATTTTAAAATATTATTTAATATATTCATCTATCAAATATAAATATGTACACAAGTATGCCAGAGATATATAAAATATGAAATGGTACTATATGGTGAGGCAAGAATTAAGAAAAACTTTCTGTAGGAAGTGACTATGAATTTGAACTTAAGTGCCTAGTAAAATTTGCATTTAAATGCCCAGAAAAAATAACAAGGAAAGTATTTGGTGGTAAGAGGAAAGAAATTCCATATTTATTAGAATAAATCATAAGAAAAGATTTAGAGATAAGAAAGTTTAGGTTGTATCTGGAGAAAGGGGTTGATGGGTATGGGATATGAGTGACTAACAGGGGAATAATATTAAAGAAGGCCAGAAGGATGAAGGGCTTTGAATTTCTAGTTAAAGGAGTTTGGACTTTACTTGAAAACCAATGAGAAGTCACTAAAAATTTTGGAGGAGATGAATGACATGGCCAAAAGTAAGATTATTCAGGCTATATGAAACAGATGGATTAGATGGAGGAGAATGGAGGAAAGTAAGAAATTACAGTGGTATAAATGGGTGGTAATATGGGCCTGTGATATGACCAAAAGTGGAAATGAGGTCCAAGAGATACTATGAATTTCATGTAGGAGATCATCATTTCATATGAGGAATAAGGAAAAGTAAAATATTATAAGCTCCTTATATTTCATTCCTATTTTAATCCTTTGTAGTGCCTTTGACATAACAGATGCTTAATAAATATTAAATACATTTTTAATGAACGATATTGTTATTGAGAAACTCTCCAAAAGTAACACCAATTGAGTAATTTAAAGGAAAAATGCTTCTATGACCTGCCAGGCTCCTCAGCTTGTGTCTTGGTGAATCTTGTGGTAACTTCCTCTCTGACTTTGCTATCACAGGAACTGAGTTCTCTGTCCTATAATTTATTCAGTAACCGGTTACCTACTTTGCTACCCTTAAATCCTTCTGATAATTAGGTTTTCTTCCTATTACAGCTGTCTATTTAGTAGTTTTGTTTTCTACCTCTAAGTCCTACTCTTCCCACAATAGGATCATAACATCTCTTATCCCCTGGAGCATTTCTCTTTTAAAATTGTTTTAAAAATTTAATTTTATTTATTTTTGTCACAATTTAAGTTCTTAATTGTCTCCCTCCCTCTAGCACTGCAATAGAGAAAGATACCATTTGAAACACATATAGATAAACACACAACATAGGTTTTGACACATACATGTATATGCATTTATATGTAAAACCATATTATGCATATTCCTATTTATCATTTTTGAAGGTGTATTTCATCTTTCTTCATAGAGCCTTTGTAGTTGATTTGAAATATTCACAATTAAATAGTTATTCACAGTTATTCTTTGAATTATATTGCTGAATAATGTACAATACAATACTGTATACAACATTCTCTTGGTGCTTCTTGTTTCACTCTTCATTAATCTGGTAGCTGGGTGGTGTAGCAGATAGAGCACCGGCCCTGGAATCAAGAGTGCCTGAGCTCAAATGTGACTGCAGACACTTAATAATTGCCTAGCTGTGTGACCTCGGGCAAGTCACTTAACCCCATTGCCTTAAATAAATAAAAAAAAATCAATCATTGTTCTTACAGTATGGAATACAGTAGTATTCCAACCAATCCTATATCACAATATTTTTAGCCATTTTCCAATTGATGGGGATCCCTTTAATTGTTAGTTCTTTACCATCATGAAGAGAGCTGTTATATTTTAGAAAATAAAGGTTCTTTTTCTTTGATCACTGTGGGAAATAGAATTAATAGTGGCATTGTGGGGTCAAAAAATGTAGGCAGTTTTATAATTCTTTAGAGAAAATTCCAAATTGATCCCTGAAATGAGAGCATCAATTCTTTTTTTTTTTTAGGTTTTTTTTTTTGCAAGTCAAATGGGGTTATGTGGCTTGCCCAAGGCCACACAGCTAGGCAATTATTAAGTGTCTGAGACCAGATTTGAACCCAGGTACTCCTGACTCCAAGGCCGGTGCTTTATCCACTATGCCACCTAGCTGCCCCTGAGAGCATCAATTCTTGACAGATAGAATTTACAATCTGCCCCACATCTCCTTGGTCATACATTTGATTTTATTCAATTTCTGGTTAATGGCATTCTTATTTTATCTCTTTCTGCCTAGCAACTCTAGATAATCTTCCTTCTATGCTGGGATTTCTCTGGTTCCATCCTTTGTCCCCTACTCTGGATCTCTTCTCTTCTGTTTGGTAAGACTTGACAAGCCATATTTAATAGGCACCAGACTCACAATATGGTATTTTTGACAGACTCCTTTCATTCTACCTTACGTAGAAATGATGAAATGACTTGTTTAGGAGCAAAAGTCTTTTCTGACTCTAGGTCAGACATTCTTTCTACTATACTACACTGGTTGCAATTTATCAGCCTTGCAAAATAGAAGTGTCAAATATATGCATGTAGCCCACAATGCTCCTGAGTATGGTCCATACTGGGATAAAAAGTAATTGGGAAATATTTAAGAGAATAAATAAAATATATTAAAATATAGATAATATTTTACTTTAAAACCAAATAATCTATAGTCCATAAAGAATCTTATGTATAGAATATTGACCCTGAATTCTATTTGGGTTTTATATCAGTGCTGTAAAAAGCCTAAGAATTGTGAATCTAACTGAAATTTTTAGCTGCAATAATTCACATTTTATAACACTTTGACTAAAAAGTATCTTATCTATGGATGATAGCATATGTTCAAGGAGGAGTAGTACATCTGGTGTGAGGGTTGCTGCTCACTTATGGCTCCAAGAACCTGTAACATGTAGCAACTGTACCCCAAAAATCATTTAGATAGTAAAACCAGGTTGAGGGGGGTCTTGAAGTCTTTAGTTTGGAATTGGGGGGGTGTTTACATCAAGCATGTGAAGACTTCCTCTGTAGAATGGGCAAATGAGAACAATTTGTTCTAATGATCATGAAGGCAGCTATAACAGAAACTACGGGGCACTTAGAGCTTGGTTAGACATCAGATACACAAAGGTCATCCACTGAATCTTGAGTCATCAAAAGTCATCTTAACTGTCCTGCCACTGGACTATGTTTACTTTGAAAGAGAGAAGGAGGCTAATAACATTGTGCAAGTCTTTCTCACTTAAATCCAATTTGTACTCGAACCAAAAGACATTACCCATACCACTTTTTTTTTACCTTTTTTATCTCTCTCAAGGTCCTGTGGTGACAGATAAATGATAAAGCAGCAGGTGTGAATAAACTTGGAGTTATATCATAACCCTGCGTGCAGGCCAGGTCATAGGGTCATCTCTTCACTGGAATAAGCAGTGGGATTCAGCAGCCCCCTGGGTGTCTGAGCAGCCTTTGAAAGACTTCACTGATTATCTCTTGATGTGAAGGGTTTCAAAAAGGTGCCCTAAAAATTGCCTGCATACCCAATCCTAATCTGTTTACCACAGACTGATTACTCTGGTTGAAATACAAAAATATGTACAAAAGTACATATGTAAAGATAATTCCTTTCCCCAGAGATTCATGGAAAGTACACGCACTTATAGACAACAGAAAATCCAGTAGACCTGAATGACGAACAGCTGTTGTTATGAGCAAACTCAGCAGGTACTGCATCCAAAAAGCAGCTCTGAGTGAGACAATGCTGGCAAATGAAGACCAACTTACTGAAGTTGGAGTTGGACAAATAGTTTTTTGGCATAGCTACAGTGAAGGAGAGCACCATGAAACTGGCATAGATATTGCAATCAAAACTAATCTAGTTGACAAGTTTGTCTGCTTACCAAAATGAGTGAATGACAGGCTCTGATTCCACCACAATGAACCCTGATGAAGCAAAAGAAAAATGTTTGATGATCTGGAGACCCTTATCATCAAGGTCTCAAATGAGGACAAGCTTATAATTATGAGTGACTTTAATGCTAGAGTAGGCTCAGACTACTTGACATGTCAGGGAGGAATGGAGTTGGAAAGAGCTATAGCAATGTTCACTTACTACTGAAGACTTGTGCATTTTATGACCTTCTCATCACCTACACTGTCTTCCACTTTCCTAAACACAATAAAACAGTGAATGCACCCTAAAAACAAATTTTGGCTTTTAATAGACTATGTGATTATAAGACAGAGGGGATATGAGAGTAAAGAAGGGAATATGTGATGCAGTGTGCTAGACTGATCATAGACTTATTTTCTTCCAGCTATTTACATTCAACAAAAGTGTCAGCTCCAAGATAAAATGACTGTCTAAAGTCAATATCAACTGATTAGAGGACCTCTTTGAGCAGGAACTTGTTAATTTGGAGGGAGAACACAATCAGCAACAAAGATGAAGAAAAGGAGTAGGTAGATTTCAGAGATTATGTAAATAGTACTGCATTTGCTCACTTGGATAAAAACACTCATAAGCATCAAGATTGGTTTGATGAAAATGATGGGGAAATTCAGAAGGTGCTAGATGAAAAATGAGATCTCCAATGTTTACCAATAGGAAAGTTGATTCATCTCTAAGAAGGTAGCATTTAACTCCATCAAAAGTTAAATGCAAGCAAAACTTAAAGATATGCAGAATTCTTGGCTTAGTAAGAAGGAAGATGAAATTAAGTTTTATGCTGATGTAACAATCCAAAGACATATGCTGTATCTCAACTACTTAGAGCTGATGGAACCACATTGATTAGTGATAAGGACATAATCCTAGAAAGATAGGCTAAACACTTCCATAGTGTTCTGAACAGACCAACATTAATGATGCTAAAACTACTGACCAAATGGTCAGTTGAAGTCAATTCCTCTCTAGACAAATTTTCAAGTGAAGAAATTTTTAATATCATTAGGCTTCTTTCTTCTGGCAAAGCATCTGGTGCTTATTCTATTCCAGTTGAGATTTACAAGGTGGGGGGGGTCCATTGTTCATACAAAAACTATATGACATTTTTTGGGTTTTATGGCAAGAGGTTATCCCCAGAGTTTTGATGATGCCTCCATTGTCCATCTTTATAAAAGTAAAGTATTTTTTATACTGTGATAATCCTTATGAAGGAAAAGAAAGAAGATTGTCTTGTGACAATCATGGGGGTGGGATGTGTGTCTCTTAGTCACTGCTGACAAGATTATTGCCAGATCCTTCACCTGGAAGATGGTCATCCACCTGAGAGCCAGTGTGCTCTATGAACAAGCACAGTAGTTCAAAAGAGAAGTGGGATGTGCACATTTAGACACTCTACCCCAAATATTCACATAGAATATTTATGCCTGAAAATAAAAAAGGTGGGGAGAGTTAGGTGAAACAGTGGATAAAGCATGCAGTGGATGGAGTTAGAAAGACATGAGCTGAAATCCAGCCTCAGACACTTGATACTAGTTGTGTAACCTTGGGGGAGTCACTTAACCCCATTACCTTGCAAAATGAAAAAACAAAACAAAAATAAGAATATGTGTGCCTGACCTGTGGTAAAGCGCTGTGATTTCATATTGATCTGATCAGTCACAGTTGTACACACTGTAGTTTGACTGTCATGTAATGATGTCATTTAGGTCCTCTCTGAGAATGAAGAACAACAATCAACCTTATATATAGTAAAATATGTCATTCAATCTTAAACAACCCATCTGGTACATTGTGCAAAGATTATTATTTATATTTTGCAATTAGTCAACTAAGGCACTTAAGTCTTTTTTTTTTTAGTCTCAACTTTTTCATTATGTTATGCTTGCTTGCTTGTTTGATAATGCTGTGCAGCTTCCCTGACTGTCTATCTCTAGTTCTGTCTTTGTCTCTCTGTCTTTCTGTCTCTCTGCTTCCCTCTGTCTATAGATTTTATAAATACATATGTGACAATATAAACATATGTATGTATATACCAACACATACAACAACTAGACTAATCTAAAATATGGAGCCATATCATAAGCTCCTTTGCTTTCCAAGTACCTATCACAAGTACTTTGAATATAGTCCATAGGCAAAAAATATTTCATTGGGTTTTTTTTTCATTACCTCTATTTCTACCATCGCATTGTTTTATTTATGTGGAAATGTTTCCTCTCTTCCTTTACACCTTTCCAAAACTCTCAATTTTTTGGAGCCCAGTTCAAATCCTACTTTTTCTTAGAAGTTTTTCTTGACTATGTTAATCCCTGATAATCTCTTGATTTCTTCTCTCTTTTCATGTCTAGCAATATTTTTTTTTGTTTGTACTATAATGTAGTACTTTATTTTGTAATGTCTTCTATTATCTGTTATCTATGAATTATTTCAAGGTTGTTTGTCTTTTTCACATTCATTGACGGACTAGGCTTATTACTTCTGTGTTAAGGATACTGAACTCACAATTTAAAATGATGAAATGAATGGAAAGTAAGCAGAAACTGGGTTAAAGGATTGAATTTCATGGAGGTTAATTCACCCAATCTCTCCCATGGTGGAGGAAAAATCCCTCCTTTCCATGTTATAATGATAAGTGTTTTTTGTCATATTTGGCTGGTTTGTGTTATATAACTATGGGCAAGTCAGTTCCTTTCTATGAACCTCAGTTTCCTTGTTTATAAATGGGAACAATTCCACAAACCTCACAGGGTTTTTGTGAGGAAAGCATTTTGAAGACTCAAAGTACTATAGATATGGGAATTATTATTTTTTTTGATGTTTACTTACAAGAAATAGTATGAGTTGGCAAGCTGGCTATTCCCTGTCTGTTTTATGGCTACATCTGATGGGCCAAAAATTTTGTGCGGTCATAGCTTCTGGAGCTATTTGGATATTTGAATGTTACATTTGCTGGTTATTGTGAAACTCCTTTTGAAAAGAACCCTTATTAAGCCTTTGCTTCAGAGTCACACTGAAACTGCATTATTAATACTTGCCTGGCCAAATGTCTCATGTTCTCCAAGCAGTTTGTTAAGTGGGTCCCTTAGGATTTTCTTCCTAGTTAATGTTCTTTTCCTGTTAGAAGCAGGATATTTTATTTTGTCCTAAACAGGTACAGAAATATTTGTTTTTTTTAAAGAACATTTTTGTTGCGTAAAGGTAAGAGAATCATTCATTGAAATTGGCTGGTAAATCAATTATCCTGTTGTCATATCCACTTAAGGAAGTCTTCTCTTTAAAATGTAGCTATTTCAAAACATTGAAACAAATCTAAGATTTCATGAAGGGAACTACAAGTACTCAGAATTATGCTGAAAACTACAACCCAACACTGAATTCCTGGTGAAGTCAATGTGTTGCATTGTAGCCAGGGACATCCCATAAAGTATTCTCAAGAGTTGCCATTCTTGGTTATGGGAGACCAAATTGAAAGCTTTGGAAGGCCTACTTCCAGCCATGTGGGACTCATCACTCTGCAGAATCCACTTTAAGACAATGAGGAGTTCCTTTATTGGCTGTGAAGCAGGAAGAGCTGAGGGTTCATGGATGTACAAATGGAATGGTGTGACTCATCCTTCCTTTTTCTCTTTCTAGGTGTAAATCCTGTCTCTATGTTGCTTCCCAAGAGTTAGGTGGGGGAGAAATGAGTAATCCTGTTCCTCAAGATTGTAGGTGAACTTGAGAATCTGTAGATCCTTATTGGGTCAGAGCTAAGTGGAGGTAAATGAAGAATTGATGGCAACTACTCCAACATTCTTAGAGAGTATATTTTTGTTGTCCATCCTTCACTTTTGAAGAAGACCGATGATACCATGAGTGATGTCTTGACTTGTATGTGGATTGGATTAAAATGAAGTAGAATTGTAGAAAGAGTCATTGCCCTCACTTTCTCTTCCTGAGTCCTCAAATTCCAATGGCGAGACAAAAGTCAAAACAACTTGTAATGACCGTGGATCGAATAGATGAGCATCTCTGATGCCTGACCAAGCTCTAAGAGCCACAATGCCTGTTTAAGCTACCAACATGGCTGTTGGAACAAACTGTTCTCACCTGCCCATTTCTCCAGAGAAAGTCTTCATGTGCTTGAAGTAGACATCTCCCTAACTTACTGACAGGTTATCAGAAGCTTATCAGTTACCCTGAATCTAGTTTAGCCCATTTATTAAGAAAGTTTACCAGAGTGTGAGTGCTATGCATGATATAGCTTCTTGGAGCCACAGATGAGAACTGAGTGAAAGTGGACACCAAAGGTGGTTGAATATTCCTGAGCAGATCTTCTCAGCAGAGGTGCTAGTCTTTCCCAAACACTTCACATATTCCTACGAGTTCTTTTAGTTTCTTTTTTATGTCAATTAATTTGCATCAATTAAACTTCTGAATGAAAATATTATTATGATAGTGTTAATAACTTTTCCTCCATTCATTTACCATTCATTTAAATTGGTCAAGGTGGCTCTATTTTCATGGCATTATATTTTGTTGTAGTTTTGACTTTTTTTGTTCTAAGGAGCTAGTAGTCTGTGTATTTGAAACATGCAATACTACAACTCTGAACAACTGAGTTAATGATCATAAAAAGGTTTATGGCAGGAAAGACCAGATTGCAACACATGACAATAGCAACGAATTATTCCCAGAAGCAACATATGAGAGATATAAAAAAGTATGACATACAAAGACTATTGGCTAGTCATATGACGGGAATGAAGGATAAAGAATAAATAGCCAATATATAGCATTGACATCCTCTTGGTGTCAAGAAAATGGAAGGGAAGCCTTCAGCATCTTGGGCAGATTTTCCACAGAAAAATATATAGAAATATGTGGACCTAAGAGTAATCAGTCAAAAGGCATTTATTAAACTATTCTTATATTCCAATCATAAATAAGATATGAACCAAATCACGAGAGGGAATATCAACATTGAAGAGATCACTGATTTATTTGGAATACTGTTTCTTTAACCAAAATAAGTAGTTACAACCAGTTCCCTGTAATTTAAAAGACTCTGATCAACTATTTCTATGCTCCAAAAATATCATTAACCTGTGATAAGTTTCTCTACACTCACATTGGCTGGTTTGAGGTGATATCACTGCACCCATGTTTTAAGGCTCTTTCTCTTATCTGGGGGAGGTAGTTGGAGGGACTTTGTAATCATTGCCATAACCTTTGAGAAACAAAGGTCCCATTCATACTGAGAGGAAGATGTTAGTGGAGCTATCCCCAGTTAAAGCTGAAGGAAGTTCATGTGACTTGGATAAGAAGCTGTGAGTTAGTCCATGGCTGAATCTAGGTTTTTATTTTGTCAAATGGGAGTATAGATTAGGATTATTGAAGACAAAAGTAGAAGAGGACAAAAATACTTCTTTCCACCCTAATGGTTCTCCATCTTTCAATGTAGAGTGTTAATCTTTCCTGGTCTCCCATGCTTTTAAGGGCAGAGGGGAGAACTGGATTGCTTTGTTGTTTTTTTTTTCTTTTAAATCAATATTTGGCCCCAAATTCCAGCCAAGGTAACACTTTAATGAAATGTAGCAGGAAAAGACATTGGATTTCATGGATAATCGCTCTCATTAAACAATATCTGGATTTTCACAGCCAGCTGTCTGATAAAAATAACTTGACAGCTAATCCACCCCTGCAGAGGGCATTTATAAGTGACACTTTTAGCTGAGATCATTCCTGGCACACAATGAAAATGATCATAAACCAGAATGCTAACCTCAAGATGGATTGGCTTTTTGAGAGGTGAAAAGAGCTTTCTAAGCTGGAAAGTTTTTTGTGTGTTTGTTTTTGCATTCTATCCCTGTGACATTTCAAGTAGTATCCTAGAAAATGATTTGAAGAAAATGATTTAATTAGTTTTCTATCCTTAATTAGCCTTTGATAATGCTGAGCAAAGACACTTGAACATTCTTATTAATTTTGTCGGCAATAAGGGGAGTTGGAAAAGGTTGTAGTCCAGTTACTTTTCTGGGAAGAGACAATCTGATGAGGTGAATTGTACTTTTGTATTATGGAGGAGGTGTTGAGAAAATGGGTACCACAGAAAAGTCTTGCTGTATAATTAAATCTAGTATTTTAATGAAGTAGAAATGACTCTGAAGGTGAGAGAGAAGTCCATGTACCAGTATGATGGTAAATGTTTTACAATCATCTCTCTGAAAAAAAAAAGTATGCAAGACATTCTTTTACAGTTAATCCATATCATTAACTTTTTCTCCATTATTTTCTTTTAAGTCTAGTCAATCCCCCAACAATAAATAAGGTTCTAAATTGTAGTCTCTGCTGACTTCTGAAATATAAATGCTTACACTGAAAATCTAACAACTGGAAGTGAGGTGGTATGAACTGACTCTAACTCCTCTTAGTCCATATCCTAGAGAAATGAATATGAAAGAGGCAGAGTAAGTTCATATCCTAGTGGGCTTGGGAAATAGAACCACAACAGAATAACAGATATTTATTAATTTAATTGATTTAAACATCTAATCACCTGCTAAATTCTAATATTATAGATGACTCCAGTTATCTCCAAAGAGATTGTAGTTGGGAAAGCCCTTCAAATGTGAGGTGGGGCAAAGGTAAGTGAGGCAGGTCAGATATAAAAAAGGCATCAAGTTTTCTATCTGTCATAGGGATCCCCCTCTAAACAGAACAAACAGGTCCCTATCCCATGAGAAGACAGCAGTCAATTGTGCCCAGGCTGAGGGCTGACCCAGTTGACCTTTTTCTTGCCCTTCTAGCTTTAGGATTCAGTGATTCTAAAATTCCATTCCAATGTTTATGATCCAAAAACAAAACACTCGTCGTAGTTATGTTTTTAGTAAAGGTATTAAGCATGCATGCATCCACTTTCTTATCTGGACTGGTTCTCCCACATCTTGTACATGTGTTTTTCATATGTCTTTTATGAACACGCAAATTCTGTTGCAGCTTGTTCTGATGTTGCAGTGTTTAACTGCCATAACACACTGGTATCAACAGATAAATCAACCAGATATGCTAAAACATTATGGGCAGGAATCCTGTTCTCCTTCTCACCCCAGCCTAATTCTTCCATGTGAAAATCTGCCTAGGGAGTTCCAAGGCAAAACTATGTGGAATACAGACCAGTGAAAGAATCTAGTCCAATGATCCTATTATCCCTAAATCTCTTGGCTGTTTTTACTTAAACTAATGGTAATTTTCCCTAGACTTGCCAGTTCTCGGAACCCCATGTATCATTTTGCAATGTTAGTGAGTCTCCTTTTCAAATTCTGATGTCTACTTTTTCAGTGATTTCACTTGCTTAATATCAATATCTTTTGTGAATCATTTCAACTTAGTGAGTTGTGCAGGTTGCCTAGTAAAAATATTTTTGTATCACTAAGGATGTCATTGTCCAGACTCATTTATTCTGGTGTTACTTCCCCAAAAGAGTATCTATGAACCATTGCCATACACCACAAATTTCTTCATTCTCCTAATCCAGACTTTATTTTATTTTTGTCTTGCTTGCTTCATCTTAGTGTCCAACATGGTGAAGTTCATGAACTTATATTTTTTATGAATGATATTTAGATAGAACCAGGATTTCTTTTGTGGAGGAAATAATCAGTAATGATCAACATGGAAATGTTTGCATGATTGCACATGTATAACCTATATCATATTGTTTTCCATTTCATTGGGGGGAGGGGTGTAAAGGGAGAGAGGAGAGAATCTGGAGCTCAAAAATAAAGTGACAAATGTTAAAAATTGTTTTTACATGTAATGGGGAAATAATATATAACTAAAAATAATTGATAATGATCACAATACTTACATGGTCATTTATACAATATTTTCTATGTATGATAAATATAGGATTCACCCAATGGATCTTTTAATATTTTAATAAATTAACATAACATTTAAACTATTTTTCTCTAATTTTTAACATGCCCAATTCACCTCTTTTTTTAAAAGTTTTTGCAAGGCAATGAGGTTAAGTGACTTGCCCAAGGCCACAGAACTAGGTAATTATTAAGTGTCTGAGGTCTGATTTGAACTCAGGTACTCCTGACTCCAGGGCTGGTGCTCTATCCACTGCACCACCTAGCTGCCCCCCTTTTTTATAGATGTAATGATACCTTTTAAAATCATTTCTCAAACACAAAGCAGTATTGGTAATGTATTATATCTTGCTAATGCCTTTCTATTACTTTTTGGTTACTTATAATTTTGATTCTTCTGAGATCATAGCATTCCATGCTTCCATGAATACATTCCTTCTTCAAACTATTTTGTATTCATTTTGTATGCAATTTTGTAAATATTTATATCTGTTTCTATGTTATCTCCCTTTAGCCTATAACCTTCTTGAGGACAGGGACTGTTTGACTATTGTTTTTTTCTCCTCTCCTGCTTAGTATATTTCCTGCAACATAGTACTTACTAGTTAGTGCTTGCTCAGTTAATTGATTGATTAATGGTATACTTTAGTAGATATGATTAAGGTGCCATCTCTGAAGATTTTGAGCATTTCCTTATTATACTCTCCTTTTTTTGTCTTAATTCTATGGCTAGTTCAACATCCATCTGTTTCACTGTATTAAACATACCTATAAATAAATAGAAATGTGCAACTATGGAATATGGTGAATATTGCTTATCTCATAGCCATATAGTATCACTCAAAGAATCTTAATTGCCTCAAAACTTGAACCATTACTGATATTTTAAAAAGATTTATAACAGGAAAAACATAGATGATAAGAATATCCATTATATATATTAATTTCACATCATATTTCATATTTATGTTATTTTATTACTATATTAAACTAAATTATATATATTATCCATGTGTACATATGTATGTATATAATGTGTATATGTATATGCATATGTATATGTATATGTGTATTCCAGTTAGCTATTTCATTGCTATTTTTAATCTTCTGACTCCTTGAATTTTCGCTGGTTGTCCCCTGAACATTCCTGAAATGCTTTCTTTCTTGTCTATGCTTCCCTGTCTTCCTTTAAGTCTCAAGCAAAATCATACTTTCTGCAAGTATTTTCTGTCCCCCTTAATGCTCGTACCTCCTTTTGATGATTATCTCTAATTTATCCTATCTTTTTGGTATTTAGCTGTTTGCATACTATCTCCCTTGTTAGAATGTAAGCTCCTTGAGAACAGGAATTATTTTTGCCTCTTTTTCACTTTTTTATATAGTGCTTAGTCTAGTACTTGATCCATAGAATTAATAATGACAACATTTTGTCCTTCATTCTCGAAAAAGACCATGACATAAGGGAGATGATGCCATGACAAGTGTGCGAATTGGATTTGAACTAAGGCATCAACTTCACTTTCTCCTCCAGAGCCATCTGGGTTCAGTGGTCAGATATGAATCAAGATGACTGTAGATGGCTCTGTATATGGGGCAAAGTTAAATGAGTTGCCCAAGGTCACACAGCTAGTAAATGTCAAATGTCTGAGACCAGATTCAAACTGCCATCCTCCCTACTTCAAGGCCAGAGTTCAAGCCATTGTACCACCTAGTTGCCCTTGATCCATAATAAGTCCTTAGTAAATGCTTGTTGAATAACTTATCATATGCACATATGCTAATCTTATTATGGAAAATAGATAGTTTTCATCTTATTGGTTTTTTTCTTTAAGGATAGTCAGACCTAAACTCTTTTGAGTAATGAATGATCACTTTTAGGTGGCTCAGTAGTAATCTAAACCTTAATACAATCTTTCTTCAGATAATACTAAAGGGTTACAAATCAGGAAATATCCTAGTTTGTAAAGAAATAAACTTTTGAATCACTCACAGGATTATAGGAAGGAATATGATGGCTAGAGTTAGTGGCAACATTTTACTAGTGAGATTTGCTTAGGAGATGTAATGGGAAGATAACATCAAAACATTTCTTAGTAGAAAAGGAGGAAGTCCAATCATCTAGAAAGAAGGAGACTAATACATGGATAGATCATGGATTCCATTGGTCCTACAATGGAGGATGACTCCACCCCTGCACATAAAGTAGAGTCTCTGCCTAGGATATAGGTGATGACATGAACAAAAGAAGAACATGATTAGCAGTTAGGGGTGAAAGCAGTGCTTCAATAAGGTCACAGATTCAACGAGCAATAGGTTCACTAGTTTGTGTGTTTTATATGTATACATATGGATGTAATAGTTTCTACTCTGAGTATATCACCTCTCTATCAGGAGGTATCATGTTTCTCTTGAGTTCCCTGGAATTGTCACTGATCCTTGATCTTGATCAGAGTTCT
Organism: Macrotis lagotis; assembly: GCF_037893015.1. Classification (NCBI taxonomy): domain Eukaryota; kingdom Metazoa; phylum Chordata; class Mammalia; order Peramelemorphia; family Peramelidae; genus Macrotis; species Macrotis lagotis. Next base: position 89,642,365 of record NC_133665.1, read on the forward strand.
TAAGTCCTTCAGAGTTGTTTATCTTATCAATATTGCTGTTATTGCATATAGATTGTTCTCCTGAATGTAATTACTTGTCTATGTATCAATTTATAAAAGAGAGAGAGAATTCTTACTCAAATAGAGATTAGTTAAGATAGTCTTGGTGATGCCTTCAACTCTGAGCTTCTGTAGCTATATAATGATTTTAAAGTTATTCAAAACATTCAACATTAAATGGTGATTTATATAAATTTGGATGCAGTTATAAATCAATTAGCTGCTGTGGAGAATTATTAATATTTCACCCATTAATCAGTCATATTTACTAAAATTTTCTAAAAGATATCATTCAGTCATATTAAGAGGGTTGTGACTTTAAAGACATTAATGTTAGAGCTGGAAGGGGCTTTGGGGATCATCTAATCCCTTGCCTTCATTTTATAGATAAAAAAAAAAGTAGAGAGAGAACCCCTAACTAGCAATCAGAAATCTTAAACTTTAATCCCATATCTCTATTAACTAACTGTGGGACACTGGGCAAATTATTTAACTTTCCTAATCTCCAATTTCCTAACAGCAGTGATGTTGTACTAAAATCACTTCCAAGATCCCTTGCAATTTAAAAATTTCATGAATCCATAAAACTTGGACCCAGAGAAGTAACTGACTTGCCAACAGTCACAAAACCTGCTAGGCTTGGAACTGGAACCCTGCTCTCTTTATTTCTAGTTCAGGCCATTTATCATCAATACATGTTCATGATCTCTCTCATTTTCCAAACATTTTTGTAAAAGTTTTTGTAAAGTTTTTCCTAACCCAAGGGATCCTCTTTGTGTAAACCTTTTATTTCCTAACCCTGCCCCCCCATTCCCATCTTCCTTATTGCTGTCAAGAGCAACACCTTTTTTTCCAGTCCCTCAGGATCACAAATTAAATATTATCTTTGTCCCTGACTATCTATCATCCCCCTACCCCCATCTCCAACCTATTGTCAATCTCTTTTCACTTCACCTTTGCAACATCTCTCAGATATGTGTACTTTCTCTCTTCTGACAGTACCATAACCCTGTTTCAGGTCTTTTTTTAACTTACACTTGGTTGATTCTAATAGTTTGCTGATGGGGCTGCTTACCTTAAGTATCTACTCCAAGTCACCAAATTGATTTTTATAAATTGTAGGTGCTACCACCTCCCTTCTCCCTACTCACTAAATTTCAGTCACTTCTCATTGCATCTAAGATCAAATATAAAATTTTGTATTTATCCTAGTTTCCCCCTTTTTTTCCAATCTTCTTGCATCTTATTCCCAGATCTAGCGACACTAGTATCTCGCAAATCTCTGCATTTTCTCTGATGCTTTCCCCTCATACTTGAAGTGCTCTCCCTCTTCATTTCTGCCTTTTGACCTCCCTGACTTTTTAAATTTTTGTCTAAAATCCATTTTCCACAGAAATCTTTTTCCAACCTTACTTAATTTGAGTCCCTTCCCCTCTTATAATTATTCCCTAATTTTCCTAAATCACCTATTTTTATATATTTGTTTACTTATTTGCCCAATTAGATTGTAAACTTCCTGAAGGCAGAAACTACCTTTTGCCTCTTTTTGTATCTCCAGTATTTATTATAGTGATTGATCCATAGTAAAGGGACTTAATAAATGTTTTTGATAGGTTAGTATTTTTCCTTTATTTTTAATGTGCTTCTCTTAAGCTATTTTTCATTATAGTTTCCTATGTATGTTTCATAACTGCCCTACTTGATTGTGAGCTTCTTGAAGTCAGGTACTATACCTTATTTACCTGTTGAAGCAGTGGGGGTAGGGTGTTCAGAGAAGACTAGTACCTCTGTTGCTAGGGCTGCCTAGCTCTTTTCAGGGCTACTTACACACCATTGGTGTCCACCTTTATCCAATTCTTACCTATGGCCCCAAGAAACTGTAGCATATGCAGCACTCAAACTCTGGTAAACCATCTTGGCAGACAGGCTAAACCAGGTTAAAAATAAATAAGGGGTCTCAATCTCATCAGTGAGCTGGAGAGGGGTGGTGTCTAACCTAAACAGGTGAAGATTTCTTCACGAAGATTAGGCAGATGGAAACAATTTGTTCCAATGGCTATGGCTAAGTGGAATATTCAAAACTTGTATTGACATTAAAGATTCCAAGGTAATCCACTGCATTGTGAGCCATCACCAGTAAGCCTGACTTTTTTTTTAGGTTTCTGCAAGGCAAATGGGGTTAAGTGGCTTGCCCAAGGCCACACGGCTAGGTAATTATTAAGCGTCTGAGGCCGGATTTGAACCCAAGTACTCCTGACTCCAAGGCTGGTGCTTTATCCACTATGACACCTAGCCACCCCTCAGCTTGATTTTTGTCTTACCACTGGACTTCTATGACTCTGGAGGAGAGAATGAGCCTGACTATTTTATTCAGCTCTGCTTCACTTAAAACCAATTTATGCATCAACCAAGAGATTTTTACCATTTTACCATTTTGCCATTTTTACCTACCTCAAAGTACTGTGGCAACAGGCAAATGATGAAACAATAGATGTAAACATAGTGGGAACTATTGTCAAAACCTTGAATATAGACAGCCCAGTCCATAGGCTTGTTTCTCATTGGACTGACACAGAAGTGGGATCTGGCAGCCTCCTGGTTATCTGAGCAGTCCTATTTAAGTAGTACCTTACTTATTTCCTGGCATGAGGAAGGGGCTAGAAAAACTCCCTTAAAATTGTTTGCTTCAACTCTTTTTGTGGTGGCAAAGAATTGGAAACTGAAGGGTTGCCCATGCATTGGAAAATAACTGAACAACTTATGGGATATAAATGTTATGAGTACTCTTGCCATATAAGAAACAGTGAGTGGTTGGACTTCAGAGAATGAAAATATGAATGACCTTGAGTGAAGGGAGCAGAATTAAGGTAACATTGTACACATTAACAAAACTTTGTGAATTGATCAACTATGATGGATGAAGCTCCTCTCAATAGTTCCGAGATCTAGGATAACTCTGGGAAACCTCTTATGGACAATTACATCTTCATCCAGAGGAAAAACAGTAACAACAAAAAACCCCACTACAGAATCTGAATGGATACTATGTTCATCTTTTTAAAAAGCTTCTCATATGGTTTTCTTTCCTATCCAATGGTTTTCTTTCATTTTCCTTGCTTCTAATTCTTCATGAACAAAATGACTAATATGTGGGTATGTTGAATATGGGTTTATCTGTACAACTTTTACCTGACTGTTCGATATTGATTGGGGGGGATGGTAAGGGAGGGGAATGGAAAAATGTGGAACTTATGAAAATGTGAGTAGATAAGTGGTAAGACTTTCATGTAGTTAGAAAAATAAAAATGAAATGTCAAAAAATTATTTGCTACACCCAACCCTGGTCTGCTTGTCTCAGCAGGTAGGAATCCCACATTGTGGTTAAAACACACAATAATTTTTGTGGTGCTGATTCTACTCACCATCAGGATATGGAATGTGTGCACACTTATGGAGAAGTTGAAATCTTGTATACCTGAAAGAGAAGCATATCTTGGAAGAAAACTCAGAAATATGCATCCAAATAGTAACTCTTAGTGAAGAAAAGGCTGCAAAATGAAGACCAAAGTTGGAGTTTAATAGACATTTTTCTGAAGTGACTGAAATCATGAAGCTGGTACACATTTTCACAACCAAAACAAATCTGGACAACAAGCTTGTTTGCCTACTAAAAGAAGAATGATGGATTCATGACAATATGATTACTATTTGTAGGAAAGAACCATGTCACTATCATCAATATATATGTTCCAAATATGATGAACACTGATGAGGTCAAAGAAAAATTTTATAAAGATCTTGAGACCACCATCATCAATATACTGAGAGAGGACAAGCATCGATTTCTGACTGACTTTAAGTCAGAGTAAGCACAGACTGTCAAACATGGCAAGGAGTCCTTAACGAAGAATGGAGTCAGAAACAGCAACAATAATGATCACTTACTACTGAATATTTCTGCATCTCATAGCCTTCTCATTACCAATGCTATCTTCAATTTACCTAAAAAAAGTTTAGGTAAAGTCATCCTTGCATCTAATAAACTATGTTTTTATAAGAAGAACAGACAGTATGACAGTGATGAAGGTGATGTGCGACATAGAATTCTTAACTGATCATAGATTTGTCCTCTCCAAGCTAACATTCACATTCAACAAAAGTGGCCACCCTTAGATGACCCTTAGGCAAGATAGATATCAGAAGACTTTCATGTTAACAGATTAGAAAACTTCTCTTAGCATGAACAGTTCTTCACTAACTTGGAGGGAAAGCTGAGCCAACATAATTGGCAACAGTGAAAATCAGAAAAGGAGTAAGCAACATTCAGAGATTTGTGACCCAGCACCACATGTAACCCACTGGGCCAGAACAATTACAAAAATCAATTTTGGTTTGATGAAAATGATGGAGAAATCCAGAGTCTACACAATGAAAAAAATGAGAACTCCATAGGGGTTTAACCAACAGAATGTCTTATCTGTCTCTAAGAAGGCAGCATTTAACTCTATCAAAGGTAAAAGTGCAGTGAATGATACCAGTTTTTTTGGCTCGATAAGAAGGCAGATGAAATTCAGTTTTATATTGATAGTAACAATACTGATTTCTTTTATGATGTCCTAGAGGCTATGGTATATCTCAATTGCTCAGTGTTGATGGACCTACATTGAATAATATTAGGGAGCTGATCCTGTAGAGAAGAACTGAACATTTCCACAGTATTTTGAGCAGACTATCATCAATCTATGCTGAAGTCATTAATCATTTTCCTTAGGTTGAACTGGAACCCTCTCTAGATAAACTTTCAATTGAAGATGAGGTTTCAAGTGGTACTGCTTCTATTCCAGCTGAGAGTTCCCCATTATATGTCAAGAGAAGATTATCCACCAGGAGTTCAAGGATGCCTCTACTGTTCATCTCTATAAATGAAAGGGAAATAGTATGTCCTATGACAGTCATGGATAGAGTTGCCCCTTTTAGTCATTGCTGCCAAGATTCTTGCCAGTCTTCTCCACAATAGTTTAATCTGTCACCTAGAAGATGGTCATTTACCTGAAAGTCAGTGTGGTTTTAGAAAAAGCCAAGGAATGGTTGATGTATGGGGTTGGCTGCTCAACAACTCCAGGAGAAATGCCAGGAGCAGAATAGAAGTCTGTACACAATATTTGTTGATCTAACCAAGACACTTGATACTGTCACTTATAAGGGCTTGTAGAAAACCATGGCAATTTTCTTTTTTTGTTCAGATAAGATCATCAGTATTGTATGGCAGTTTCATGACTGCATGCTTGCATGGATTTGGAATAATAGATAATGCTCTTGTACTTTCTCACTCACTAATGAAATGAAACAGAGCTGTGTGCTTTCCCCCATGCACAAATCTTCAACCAGGACAAAAATGGCATCAAGGTCAGTTACCACACTGATAGTAAATTGTATAACTTGAAAAGGCTACAAGCCAAGACTAAAGTTCAGGGAAAATTGATGCAGAATTTTTTATGAGAACATGATTTTGCACTCATTGCAGCATTTGAGGCTGAGGTGTAACAACTCAACTTGGATTGATTTGCTGCTATTTGTGCTAATCTTGCTCTAACAATTAAAATCAAGAAAACAGAGATGTTTCATCAGTCAGAACCCTACATAGAACCACTGATTACAGCAAATGGAGAAATTTTGAATTCTGTGGATAAATTCAGTTATTTTCACAGTATGCATTTCAAGGATTGTAAGGCTAAATCAGGCATTGCCTCAACTGGCTCAGTATTTAGGAGTTTCAAAGGAAAGTGTGTGAGAGAAGAAACTGCCTACCAAATTGCAGGTCTACAAAGCCATTGTGCTGACTTCATTGTTATTTGCCTGTGAAACCTGGACAGTCTACCAGCATCATTCTAGGAAACCGAATTGCTTTCAATTGAAGTGTCTTGGAAGATTCTGAAGATTGCTTGTGAAGATAAATAACCAAACACGGAGGCCCTTTCTCAAGCATTCAAAGTCTACTGCTGAGAGCACAATTCCAGTGGACCAACCATGTTGTTTAAATGCCAAAAGTACCTATGCCTAAAATTTTATGGATATTTTTACAGATACTGTTTTTACAGTTAACTTGTAAAAGGCAAGTGCTCACATAGAGGTCAGAAGAATCAATACAAGGACACTCTCAAGGTCTTTCTGAAGGACTTCTGGATGTTTTTCAAGACCCAGACATTGTCAGACATGAGAGACACAAGCAAAGGACTGCCCAGCATCACCACATCAAAGAAGGCACTGTATATTATGAGGAAAGCAGAATTGCAGTAGTCCAAAAGAAATGGGAGATGTGTAAATTTAGAGATATCACCACTCCAATTATTCATATGAATTATTTGTGCTCATCCAATAGTAGAGCCTCCAAGCTCATATTGGTTTGATCAATCCAGTCAGATATACTCTACCTTAATCCCAACATAGTGCAGTTTTGCTTTTGCTTTTGATTTTATCTGTCTCTGATAACAAAGGACAATAATCACTTGGTTCTAGTACTGAGTACAGTTCTCTGAACTTGCAAAGGTACTGAATGAATATTTCTTGGTTTTGAACTCTGAAGGGCTACCTAGACTTTATAAATTTCTTGGGAAATTTTTTAAGATAAATTTTTTTCTTTTTGCTTTCTTTAAATGGTTATTTCTTGACTTGTCATTTATCTATTTCTTTTTTTTTAAATTTGTAATTTCACTATTTCTTTTTCTCTCTCTTCAGTAGTTTTCCTTGCATTTGAAATGAAATTTCCAAAGAGAAGGTATATTATGATCCGGGTAGAGGATAAGAGCTCATTGAGAGACATCTTTACACAGAAAAGGTTAGAGCTATTATTCACTGTCTTGGTCATCCCACGCTGGAAATACTGTTTTTAGCATGTTATTGCATTTTAAAAGGACTGATAAGTTGGTAAATATCCAGAAGAGAGCAGCCAGAATATTTAAGTATCTAAAGATCATGCCATATTAATATTAGTTGAAGGAACTAAGGAGATTTTTTTTTATTGGAAACTTAAAGAGGGACATCATAACAGTTAATGTGTGAATGGCTATCACATAAGAAGGAATTTAATTTGTTCAAGAAATGACCTCACAGGTCAGGACAAGAAACTTCCAAAAAGTGGAAGTTGCAAAGAGAAAATTTTAGTCTCAATGAATATTTATTAATTCTTTTGGTGTAGGAGCATATTATGTTGAAAAAATACACAGTTTTCTGCAAGTTTTATTTGTTATTTATTTGTTTTAGATTCATTTATGGGATAGTTAGGAAGGATAATTGATAATTGATTCCTTGTGAAATTCATATTTTGGCCCAATTTTGGCACAAAATATTCAGCACTGGATCCTGTTGCCTTGCAAAAGTCAATAAAAACAAACAAATAAACAAACAAACAAACAAATAAATAAATAAAGTAAAAATATTCAGCACTGGGATGATAGAAAAAATTTTTTTCAGCACTGTAAGAGTTAATGACTTGCCAGGTCATTAATGTGCCAAACTAAGTTAAGGATACAAAGAAAGGCAAAAGATATTCTAAACCTTTAAGGAATTTACAATCGAATGGGAGAAGACAGCATGCAAAAGGACATAGAAAAGAATCAAAGAAAGAAGGTATTTTGTTTGTCTTTTCTTTTGAATAGGACCAAAGACCTTATAGGTATGAAATGGATTTCACTAAGTCAGGGTAGCACAAAGTTAACAGATTCAATCTCTGTAACTTCAGAGCTGTGCGGACCTCAGAGGTCATGTAGTCTGATCCCTTAATTTTATCGATAAAGAAAATGAAGTGGGGGCAGCAGTTAAATGATTTCCTTAAGGTCACACATGTAGAATTAGAATTGAACCCAGATCCTTTGACTGCTGAGGCAGGGTTCTTTCCTTTGTTCCAAATTAGAGAGTCTGTTATTAACAATTCATTAAGCACCTATTATATCTCAAGTACTAAGCTTAAAACTAGAGATGCAAAGAAAGTTAAAAGACAGTCCCTATCTTCAAGGAGTTCACTATCTCATCATGTCATTATTTTATCGATGAAGAAATTAAACCTACAGAGAATTCATCCAAGGACATATAAACAATATATAGAAAACTCATAACTTGAACCCAGGTCCTCTGACTCCAATTATTTCTACTAAATCATGTTTGCCTTGAAAGGTGTTCAGTTAAGCTTGAAGGGAGACCCACCAATAAAGGAGACAAAATGCCAAATTTGGTACCTAGGTCAGAACCTACAGTTAACTATAATATTGCTTTTGGGGTATATGTCTTTATGCTGAGAAAGATACACTATCCATAGATTGGTGGTGGAGTATTTGTTTTGCTTAATTTTCCATTATGTCCAAGGTATGCACAGAGACAAATAGTACTGTGAGTAGAACTGGGACTTAGGATCAGAAAGATCTTAGTTTGTATGTTTTCTTAGACACTTTTTAGCAAAGAAAAATATTGAAGAGAGAAAAGGAAATAGTGAAATGACAAATTAAAAAAAAGACATAGATGCCTATCTCTGTTTCCTCATCTTTAAAATCACTATAATATCATTTATGTCATGTTGTAAGGATCAAACATAAAGTTTTCTGAAAACATCAAAATGCTTTATTATTATTATTATTGAGTAGAACATCTAGTTGAAAGGGGCTTTAAATGTCTGAAAATAATTTTCAATTTTCAATATCCTCCTTAAAAATTGCTTTAATTATATATCTCCTAGGTCCTTTGGGATGGAGAAATTCTCTCTTAAGGAAAATCCTTCTCTATTTGGAAAAGTTCTAACTATCAAGAAGTTTTATCTTACATTAAACCTAAATCTGTCTTTTATCAATTTCTACCAAGTGCTTCTCATTTCTTACTCTTCAGTCAAATAGAAAAAAAAATCTAATCCCTTTCCCAAATGATAGTTTTTAAATATGATTCTCTACATACAACATCCATCCCTTTTCTATTTATTTGAGAGTTCCCTTATCTGATTGTTGTTGTTGAGTCATTTCAGTCATGTTGAAATCTTCATGAATCTATTTAAGATGTTCTTAACAAAGGTTCTGGAATGGTTTGCCATTTCCTTTTCCAGGTCATTTTATAGATGAAAAACCTGAAGCAAATAGAGTTAAATGACTTGACAAGAGTCACATAGTATCTGAGATCACATTTGAACTCAGGAAGACAAGTCTTCCTGACTTCAACTTTATAGTTCTAATCATTGGACCACCTAGCTCTCCCCTCCTCCTCCCAAATTATTATTTTGGGGGCTACTAATCATTTGCAAAAACCTGGATTGAAAGAGGGGGCAAAAGTACAGTTTTATCCCTTTACAATAGCATTAAGGGTTTCTAAGTGGGTAACATATACTGTCTCCAACAATTGGGAATTTGGTAAAGTTAACTAAATGAAGTGGGGGGTGGCGGTTAGGTTTGTATCTTTAGCCCTTATATGTAATAGATGTATAATGGGCCAAGTTATATTACTTTTTTTTTTAGGTTTTTTTTGCAAGGCAAATGGGGTTAAGTGTCTTGCCCAAGGCCACACAACAGGTAATTGTAATTATTAAGTGTCTGAGACCAGATTTGAACCCAGGTACTCCTGACTCCAAGACTGGTGCTTTATCCACTACACCACCTAGCCGCCCCTATATTACTTCTTTAACACTCAGTTATCTCATATTTAAAACGGTTCCTTCAATCTCAAACATTCAAATTCAATAAATCTGAAGACAGATGATTCTGTTGTACCAAGATAATATACTTCCTAGGAAACTGAAGGTCACCATCTTGTTCTCTCATGACTTTTATGGCCCTAAATGTTGTTCATAATGAACTAGAAAATCTACACCAAAATCAGGGAGCACTTCCAGCAAAACCGAGAGTCTCTCTTTTTTTTTTCTACTACCACGATGAATGATGAACTTAACTAAATTTTAAGTTTTTTCAGATTAAGCTCAGATCTCTCTTATTTAGTTACAACTACACAGAAAACCCATATTTACAAAAAGGAGATAACTTGTCAACCATACAAATGACTATAAAATTCTCAAAAATACTCACTCTTCTCCAAACACAGTTTATTAGAAATTATTCTGTCTTTTAAGGTAATTAACCCATTCACCTATAATGTCAATACTATGATAATATCTTATGGATTGGAAAGGCTCTGGATCTAATAGACAGACTTGAGTTGGCTTAATATGCCCATACATTTTTTTTTCCTGTTCTTTCCACAAGAACCACCTGACTAAACCAATGTTTTATGTCTTTAACTGAAAAAAAAAACTCAGTGTGTATGTAGGTAGGAGTTTACTGATGTACTGCCATCACAATGTTATTTCTGGTGATTGAAAGTTGCAATTAAACAACCATATTACTTCAGTACAAACTATGAAAACTGAGCATGCAGACAGAATTATTTTTATTATTATTAGTATTTGTTGTTGTTGTTGAGTCATTTCAGTCATATGTGATTTTTCATGGCCCCATTTGGGTTGTGTTTTTTTTTTTTGTGCTGTTATTGCTGTTATAGGCTTTTGTTTGTTTGTTTTTTGTTATAGCAAAGATACCAGTTTGCCATTTCCTTCTCCAAGTCATTTTACAGTTGAGAAAACTGAGTCAAACAGGATTAAATGACTTGTCCAGGGCATATAGAATTAGAATTATTTTGCAGTCAAGAGAAGCTTATGACAAAATTAAACTGATACGTATTTATATGCACTATTGCATGCCTATGTTTAAATGATAAGTTTATATGAATAACTGTCATTTTAATTTTTATAGAATTACATTTTCAGCAACAATGGCATTGATATTGACAGTTTCTCCTGATGACTTTTTTTTTAGTTTTTTTTTAGGTTTTTGCAAGGCAAATGGGGTTAAGTGGCTTGTCCAAGGCCACACAGCTAGGCAAGTATTAAGTGTCTGAGACTGGATTTGAACCAAGGTACTCCTGACTCCAGGGCCTGTGCTTTATCCACTGTGCCACTTAGCTGCCCCTCCTGATGGCTTTTAACATGTAATAATCATCACCCACTCTCATACATAGACATATATAGGAGAAGACAATGAGCCTGGTCTTTACTTCTTGATAAGTAGGTTTGCCTTCCATACCTTGCTCTATTTTGCACCCCTAGTCTAAGGTTGACTCAGTCCTTTTCCTATGGCATTCATCCTCCAGATTCTTGAGAAGGTTCTCCACAGCATCCCAAATTTTAAAGGCCTTGTGCATCCTTAAATTATGAGTTATGAAGATATGAATTACTTGACCTGAGATGGCAGTATAATCATCAAGCAACAGAATGAGGAGACTTGTACAATATAAAGGAATTATGGATCCCCAGAATCTAGGAAACCTGAAATAGAAGAACAAGAGAGAAAAGTTAGAAGAGCTTGCAGACCATAGTTTAGTAGAGAGATTGATAGATTTGAAGTTATAGTTCAAACTGCTTTTTTTTATATTAGCTATGGGAACAAATCATTGTACTTCACTGGATTTCAGCTTCCCCAACTACAGAATGAAAGGATGAGACTAGATAACCAACAAGTTCCTTTCTATCTATACATCTATGATATTTGAATTGTAGCTATATAAACAATGCTTAATTCAATAAAGGATAGAACTTTTCATACATTGGTTAAAAGTAAAAAGAATTTACTCCAACAAAATCAACACAGCTAGAAAATTATAGAAACTTTCAGTTGGGAAGCAGTGTTCTCAAAAAATATCTCAGGATATGAAGGATTTAATACAAATACATAAGTACAAGAGTCATTTACCCAATAGATATGAAGGATATGAAGAGGAAGTTATGAAAAGAAGAAATGAAAGTTATCAACAAGCAAATGCATTTGTGATTCAATTCATAAAAAAGAGAAATGAAAATCAAAACAGCTCTTATATTTCACCTTTGTATTTCACCCTACCAAACTGACAATAAAATAATTATCATTAATATAATATTTTAAAGTTTGCAAAGAGTTTTTTTATATATTGTTTAATTTCCTCCCTACAATAGCACTGTGAAGTAGGCTATTATTATTCTATTTTACAGATGAGGAAATTGAGATTAAAATAAACTTTAAATTACTTGACCATGATCACATGACTAGTTTCTGAGGCAAGATTTGAATTCAGGTCTTTCTGATTCTAAGTCCAACCCTTTTCTCATTTATCTGATAAAATAATAAAAGAAGAAAATGTCAATGTTGGAATGATTGTGGAAAGGCAGATAAATTAATGCCTGCTGTGGTAAGGTTATGAATTGATCCAGTCATTCGGGAAAACAATTTAGAATTTTACTAGCAAAGTCACTAAACTATAGCCCAGTTTTATAACATTACCCTATAGATTTCAAATGGAAAGATATTATATATAGAAAAAAAAAACAAAACCCAACCATAGCAGCACTTTTTTAATTGGAAGAAGTAGAAGGAAATTAGGTGACTTGATTAAGAAATAGATAAACACATTATGGTAATTGAACATTATTTCTGTGCCAAATTAAATTACATGTTTGAAGATTTTGGAGAAACTTGGAGACCCTTGAATTGATACAAACTAAAGTATGCAGAACCAGGAGAATAATTTATATGATGATTTCAATAATGTAAAGAAAACAACTTTGAGAGACTTTAGAACTCTGATCAATGGAATTACATGTCATGACTTTAAAAGACTGAGGCATGCCTTCTCTTGGTAGAGAAGACATTATCATTCATTTTCAGATAGAGCCATTGTGTTAATTTGTTTTTCTTGTTTATATTACTTTCTATTGAGAGCACCTTCTATGGAGGTGGGGAGGAGAGAAGAAAGTCATTAGTAATAATAAAATATAAGAAAAAAGACCAAGTCAGACACACTAATGTTCCTTCTAACTTAATACCTCCTGCTCTAAAATAATTAAGGTTCATTTGCGTACATACTAGATAAGGAAGAGAGAAGCAATATTAGCAACTGTCATTATGCATTTCCATGGTTTAGAAGGTTATATTGCTTCAATATGTCTTAAAAATATAATGATGCAATAAGCCCTGTGAGTGGGAGGTGTATATTGGGTAATGGATAATTGATTGTGCCTGGTCAGTGTTCAATTTTTTAATAGTAATAGTTCATATTTATATAACACTTTACAAAGTTATTACTGCAACAGCCCTGTAGGGTAGGTAATGCAAGCATTATTACCCCCATTTTATAGATGAGCAAATTAAGGCTTAGATATGTTACATGTTTTGCTCAAGGTCATGGTAGAAGCTGGGATTAAGCCTAGGTCTACTGACTCCAAGTGTTATGTGAGGCTGTGTCTCATCACTTTTTTTTTTCAGACAGAATATGAAATTAAGAATTTTCTGTTCTCATTTGGCTATAAACCTAGGCAAGATGGAATGAAATCCCAAGAGGCAGTAAGTCAGAATTAAATGGAACTCTTGGGAAAGGGGGTTACTATATTTTATAGGGAAGGCTACTATATTTTATAGGGAAGAAAAGAGGCTGACTAAGGAAAACTTGAGCATCAGCCACTGTTCTCTATCCTCTCCTGTTCAGAGAGCCATGCACCTAAGTTTTGGGATTTCTTGGCTCCACTTCTCTGCTGCCTCTCCCAAATGCCATCATTCCAAGGACTCAGATGATGAAAGATCGAAGAGGCTGAACACCAGAGTCAACATGAGTCAGTCTGCAAAAGGTCAAACTCATTAACAAAGCCCTGTTTTCAGTTAGCACAACACATTACGGCATCTCCTCCGTCTCACTCAGAGCTCCACTGACAATTTCTGTCCAGAATGAATGTCTTTTTTTTTTTTTTTTTTTTCAGAAGAACACGATGTAAGTTGGTGCTTTCTGGAGACAACAGCAAGACTGAGATAAAAAAGACAATTCTTCCCCAAGCAACTTGCTTTGTTTTTTCTTCTTTATAAAGTCTGCTCTGCAATAACAGTGGAGACATGTTTATTTATTATTTTATCATTTCTCTTTTTTTTCCTGCTTCGACTGAAAGCAGTCAGGCTATAAAAGAGATCTTTTCCTCCATGTTACAAATGGAACCTATGGAAGGAAGCACAATGAAAACTCTGAGTAATCTTGTCAAAGAACTGAATGTAATAAGTCCAAACCAAAGACCATTAAAGGAAGGGCATCCTTGTTATTAAAGGAAAAGTATGCTTTGTTATTTAAAGAACTCTCAAGTGACTTCTTTCCAAAGGTTTCTAATTAGCTGTAATCCTGTTTTTATTTTCCCTTTATCATTTTAAGACCAGACAAGCAACATTTTTTTCCCATGAAAAGTCCATTCTGTGTTCTTTGAGCATGGTTTTCTTCCCCCATGTTGGAAGTCAGGTATCAATTTGGTTTCGTTCCCTTTATTGTGATTAACTCCTGCACGCTACTGTATAAAATAGGGTAGAGAAGGAATTACTGCTAAATGAGTTCTTAAAGTGAGTTGGTATAGTAAATATAGTAGAACTTGGATATAGACTAGAAAAAGGAGAAGGAAAGAGAGTGATTATATCACCTTGTATAGGAATTAGTAGAATCAGATTATCAGAGGCAAAAGATACCTGAGAGGTTAAAATGAGAATAACTGATGTTATGTAGTACTTTATGAAGAGATTTATATATGACATCTCAACTGACCTTCATAGCAACTCTGTGGTACTGATAGTACAGATATTATTATTCTTTAAACTGAGTTAAGAGAGATTGAAGATCTGTCCAAGATTATACAGTTAGTAAACCAAAATTTATATCCAGGTGTTCATACAGAATTGAAAGCTAGAAAGAATCGTTTCAAATTCAAATAGAAAGGGATCCCTATAGGTGGCATAGTGACTTAGAAAACCACAAGTTAATGTTATCTATATTTTATTGTATGTTAATTTTGTTTAAAATTTTCCAATTACATTTTAATCTGGTTGTAAGTTTTGCAAGAGTGAGTTTGATACATCTATTAACCCTTTCATTTTACCGAAGAGGAAATCCTTTACTCTTTTCAGTATAACCAAAATGTCTTTTACTATTTTTTAATACTTTCTCAATTGGTATTATATTATATAAAGGTTGGGTGAGAGATTCTGTAATCATTTTTTGACTAAATCCCATTTTCCGGAGCAAGTTTCTGGTTGTCCTCAAATCAATGGAATGCCACAAAATATACCTTAGTCAATTAACATTTATTACTGGGCTATATTCTGGAGATGCAAAGAAAAGTAAAAGACAGTCCTTATTCTTAATGATTTCACAGAAGTTGGAGCCTGAACTTTCAGCACCTTTATCAGATTGTCTTATTCCAGAGGATACTGGAAAAAACCAAGTAAGTATTCTAACTCTTGAAGTTCCACCCATATCATGCAATTTACCAAGTCTAGATGAAGTTAAACTACAATTAACATTAAAGAGACAACTGATAGTGAAAACAGTATTGAAAATTGAGCTAAATGTGAGTCCCAGCTTTGCTAATTTCACCAATTGGACCTTTGGCAAGTCACATTTTTCTGAGTTTTCACTCATATTTCAAATGAGAGGGTTGGACAAAGTTCTAAGTTTCTTATGGTGGAGATTAATCCTATTAAATCTATTCTGAATAGAAATTAGTTTTTCATTGATTTGGAAGACACTTTAGCACTGTAAAATATTAGAATCATAATTGGAGTCCCAATCTAGTCTGATCACCAATTCAAGTCAAGATTCAGCATAATTATATTTGAAATAATTATTATTATGCAAATAACATCAAAAACCCATTTAGTGTTTTCTGGGTAGGCAGAAACTTGGAATGTATAGCAAAGTATTTAACTAAGACAGAATAATGAAATAATTAACAAGAGAAAAGTCAAGTATTAGATTTGTTCTTCAACTTTTCTCTGCTCTATATTCCATGTGATGAAGTAAATCTCCCAGAGACTTCTATCTCAGTGGAGAAGAGACAATAAATGAAGGGCTGCCACAAATTATGGAATAGGTACGAAAAATGGCATACATGAATATAATGGAAGACTATTCTACCAAGGACCAAATAAGAAGAATTCAGAGGAACATGAGAAGAAATATAAAATGATGTAAAATGTAGTGAGTAGAAACAGGAAAATAATATATGCAATGACTACAACAATATTTTAGCAATAAGATGAAATTAAAAATATTATGCAATTATAATGATCAAGTTTGGCCCTGGGGAAAAGTTTAGAAAGTTTACCTCCCTCCCTTTATTGTAGAGATGGAGAATTATGGGTGTGGAATGTTGCAAAAGCAGTTGATAAGCTTATTTTACTGACTTGTTTTCTTTTCTTTTCTTCTTAAATCTTTATTATAATTGATAGTTTGCTGCAGAGGGGGTGGAGAGGGATAAATGAAGGAATAAATGTGATGACAAACTTAAGGCATCAATAAAACAACATAAATGAAATAAAATATATTTTTGGGGAGAAATTAAATAAAGATGGTAAGCATAAGTACCAGATTTTAGAGGGGGGGAGATATCTGAAAGATCAACTATTCTCACCCTCTTTTTCTTTTCTTTCCTTTCCTTCTCCTTCCTCCACTTCACAATCCATTCCAATTCAACAACTATTTATAAAGCAGATACCAAGTCCAAGGTATTGTACTGGATTGGGAGATAAAAAGAAATGAAAAATTAAATATCCTTTGTCCTCAAGATTACTTTTTATTAATGTGACTATGACATGTAAACAGAAAAGTCAACACACAGATAATTTGAGAAGGGAGAGAACCTAGCATCTAATAAGTTTAGAAAATACTGAAACAGGAAGTCTTGAATAATTGTTATTATTTACAAATATCTATTTATTACCTACCATATACTAAGCACTGAAGCTAGAAAGACAAAAGTGAAACAGTCCCTGCCCTCAAGGAGCTTATATTCTAACAGGGGAGACATGTACATAATCAACTATACATCAAATACAAAGTAATTATGATTTGGAGGGAATGATTAGGTAGGGATCTCAGAAAGGCTTCATGTAGAAGGTGAAGCTGGAGTGACATCTAGAAAGGAATTAGGTGAAGAAAGTGTTCATTCATGACATGGGACACAGAAGCCATCTTGAATGCACGATGATAAGAAATGGAATATTTTCTTTAAGGAACAGTAGATCATTTTGATTAGATGATGGAACTCAAAAAAGGGAGCAATGTATAAATAAGACCAGAAAGTTCATTTTTGACAGGTTGGCCTTAACTGATAAATTTAGGAGTTTATATTTTCCCCTAGAGATAATAAGAAGCCCCTAAATTTTCTTAAGCAGGGAAATGACAGGGGAATGACCTTGGAAGAAATTTAAGTCCCAAGAAATGAAGCCACCTACTCAAGGTGACATAGGCAGTAATAGTTTTGATAGTTTGAAACTCCAAATCATGATCTTTATATCATTTTGAAAATAAAAGCAAGTAAAAAAAATTGTCTGAGGACTCTGTGAAGGAAGCTGAGAAAATGCAAATGGTAAATTTCTTCAAGTCAGTATGTATTTCTTATGTTTTCAATCATTCTTTGTAGAGCCTAGAGTAGAGGAGACATTGAATAAATATGTGTATATCTGATTTAATGAACCTCAAACACTGCAAGTATTTTTGTTGTTGTTTAGTCATTTGTTTAGTCATTTTTCAGTTTTGTCTAATTCTTTGTCATCCCATTTATTTATTTATTTTTTCTTTTAGCAGTGATACTGGAGTGATTTGCTATGAACTTCTCCAGCTCATTTTTTACAGATAATGAAACTGAAGGCAAATAGGGTTAAATGATTTGTCCGTGGTTATATAGCTACTAAGTATCTGAGACTGGATTTGAACTCAGGAAAATGAGTCTTCATAATTCCAAGGACAGTGACCAATTCCTGAAAATACTGGCTTAGGGACTCAGCATGTCAGAGTGGATAGAGTTCTAGACAAGGAACTAAAGAAACCAAAGTGAAACCTTAGTTCAAGTTCACTTATGCTATTACCTGTTCTGTCATCATTAACAAAATACTTCATCTCTCTCAGTTTCAGTAAAATTTGAGTAATAATACCCATAAAGATGGCTTTG
This sequence comes from Macrotis lagotis, assembly GCF_037893015.1. Taxonomy (NCBI): domain Eukaryota; kingdom Metazoa; phylum Chordata; class Mammalia; order Peramelemorphia; family Peramelidae; genus Macrotis; species Macrotis lagotis. The sequence goes on from NC_133665.1 coordinate 89,660,429, forward strand.
CAAGGTTGTTTTGAGGCCCAAATGAAATAATACTTGTAAAGTACTTGGCAAAATTTATAGGGCCATATAAATAACAGTTATTACTAAGATGTAGAAGAGAAGTGATGTGGATTTTGACTTTAAGCAGTTTGCCTAAACACATTTAGTCCTTCTATTTAACTATCCTTGTGCGTATTTTTCCCTTTTTTGGAGAAAAGGAGTAGGGAAATCATAGGATTAAAGATGTAGAGTTGAAGGGAATTTGGGGTCACCTAGTCTAATAACTTATTTTGTTGATGAAAGTCCAAGGAATCTCTGACTTAAGTAAACAAAGTCACAAGTAGTAAACACCAAAGGTAGGATTTGAATCAACATCTTTTGATTCCAGAGTACCAGGCTACCTCCCTCCTCTTTGACATATATTATATAGAAATTATAACTAAGGACCTTCTCTACCTATGATAAGGACTTTAAAGAGTTTCAAAAGACCTCAGAAGTCATTTAGATCTGATCAAGAATCCATTCTACATTACTCAAAAACTGGTCCAACACCTTCCTCTTAAAGACATAGGAAAAGAAGAAATCTACTAACTTTTATGGAGAAAAAGAACTCTGAAATACTAGAACTTTAATCAATGTAATCATAAAACACATTTAGAAGACTTAAGATGAAATTCTAAGAGAAACATGTTTTCATGTACGAACAGTGTAAGAACATTTTTTTCTGAATTATGATTGTTTATGATAATTTTTATTATTCATTTTATTTTTGTTTTTATTGAATGGGAGGAATCAATTAAAATGCATAAATGATACATTTTTAAAGAATTGAGAGTGCTTCAAATACCTGAAGACTATCCTACCTTTACCATCCACAGTAAGTCTCTTTTCCAATCTGAATATTCCTATTTCCCTTAATCCTCACATAACTATTTGCCAGTCATTTCACCATTCTATTGACCTTCTTCTTGCCATTCAGTTTATCTGACTAAATGGGAAATGTATTCCTTCCCTTTACCTAAAGGCAAGCTAGATTATAAGATCCTAGCTCAAAAAAAAAAGTTATGACAGGAAACAGTCTTGAGGATCATATGATCAGTGTGACCCAAGGGAGCCAGAGTGAGAAATACTTTCAAGAAATTACAAATTAAAGCTTAGTCACTAGTTCTGAGCAGACCTAGCTGTGAATATGTGGATATGAGGAATAATCAGGAAATAACTGAACTTTTAAAATTAGAATAGGTGGCAGATGACTTAAAGCTTCTATTTAATAATACATCTGGCAGATATACAAAAAGTCCATCCAAAATGGCATATCGATAGTCCAATTTTCTAGACACCTAGCTTTATTCTAAAAAAGGATCTTTATCATTATGGTATTATTTTTCTCCAAGGAATTTCTAGAGTTTGAAGCCATATCCTTTTTGTGTGTCATAACCCTTTTAATGTAGGATGAAGCTTCTAAACCCCTTTTCAGAATATTTTTAAATGCAGAAGATAAAATAACATGACAGGGAAACTAACTGCATGTGAATTGAAGATGTATGATTTTCCCTCTCCCAATTCATGTGTCCCCTGAAATTTTTCTATGTACTAGGTCCCTCTTCCAGGCAATCCTATTAAGATCTTTATTTTAAAAATTATATAAATATTTAAAGAATAAAAAGCAACAGAATTAACTGAACCACAGAGGTTTTAGCCACAATTAAAAATGTGGTAATAAAAGTTCATCTTGCAAGTGGTACCATCAGAGACACTAACAAAAGATTACTTCAATGTCTGTATTGAATTGTCTGTATTGAATTGTCTGTATTGGAAAAGATGAGTGTAACTAAGACTTAAGATTCTACCCTTGATCATATTAGCTTATGGCTAATTCTGTTAGAATATAAAGTGGAAATGATGTCTATAAAGTTTTCACTGGACTTAAGGGGATGAAAAATAAATCCTTTTTTGAAAAAAAAGGAAGAATATTTCTATTTATGTTAGAAGAGCAGCATGATATAGTACTGAGGATATCAGGAAGATCTAGGTTCAAACACTGCTTTTAATATTAGTTATGAGTAAGGACCTTAAACTTCTGAGATTCCATTTCCTCAATGGTAAAATGAGGCTAATAATAATACCTTTTAGTGTTTTCCTCACAGGATATTTGGTAAGAACATATGACATTGAGGAATGACAAAATAAAATGATATTTTAATTTGTATTCCTCTGGCCTAAAAACCTATATTCTGTTACTCAGGAAATCTTTCTGAATGATATTGATGCTGTCATTCATATTTAGAAATTGTTTTTGGTTGGAATAATGAAAGTGGGAGGGCATCATAACTGGGAATTGAGTGAAAGGATTGCATTTTCCATTTGGTAAGCTGAATTGCCCCATGAGGGCAATCAGGACAAGAAGAAACTTCAAGAGATCAAATTCTTTTAATAATACTACTTAAACGTAACAGAATATTTCTGCACCAAAGGAAATTATGAAAGCTGATTTCAAAGAATCATGAGTAGTATCAACTGATGGAGAGTGAAATAAGAAGAATCAGAAGAATTTAAAGTGGTACAACAATGTAAAGAAAAACAGCTTTGAAAATAATGAATACACAACTAAATCTCCAGAAGAACTATTATACTCCTTTGGACAGAAGGGATGGACACAAGATGGAAAATGAGCCTACATTGCTAGACATGGACTAATTTTGATTATTTTACTATTCTCCCCCCTCCCCCCTTTTTGTGTTTTTTATTGAGAGAAAGAAAGAGTAATAGCAATAGTAAAAGATGAAGTTATTAATAACACAATTAATAATGTAATAATAGTAAGATAAAGGATCATTGTAATATTTTTGATTCATACAAGGTAAATTGAAACTGGTAACATGATAAGCAGAACTGTTTTGAAATGAAAGCATAAAATTATACTTCATGCAAGTACTATGAGGCAGAATTCATTTTTTCATATATAGTTTTTTGAATGTTTTAATTTATGTATAGTTCTCTTTATGATATTTAAACTTAGTAATACATTTTAAAAAGTTATAATTTTTAAAAAAGAGATAAAATTCTTGAAGGGAAATCCAGTTGAAAGAACTGGCAATGTTTGGGCACATGAAGAGAAAGCATAAGGGTGTTCACAGAGCTGTCTTTGAAGGACATTCATGGGGAAGATGTATTAATTAGCCTTGTCCTCTTGGCCCCAGAGGGTAAAATGAAGAATAGGGGTGGAGGTTATAGAGGAGAAGATCTTGGTCTTGATGTGTTTATAAGAGAAAGTTTCCTAATAATTAAGAATTATCTATAAGTGTAACTGAATGACTTGGAGGTAGTAGATTTCTCCCAGGGGAGGAGATCAAGTGCAATGATTGTTTTGGTGGAGAAAATTGTTGAAAAGTTTCTTGGTTAGACTCAGGTTGGGCTGTGGTCCTGGAGGCCTCATTTAGCTCTGAGATCTGGTGATCTGGTTATACTCCCTGGATGAATAATGAAGGGGGTGGGGAGGGGAAACAGGGAGACATGCCTGTTCATCTTTTCCTGGTTTCTAACAAATTGACATTTTTTTTCTTACTTAGAGCCTGTTGAAAACATTTTGCAGGAAAGAAAGCCTTTGGTGATTTATAGTCTTTTACTGACTCTCAGCCAAAAGGATTGCTATGCTGAAGAAATATACAGGAGGTATACTTATGTGGGAAAACCCTGATACAGCTTTGGTTAAGCTTTGGGTTAAAGCTCTTCCCCTGTGTATGCAGAGAGATATGTGTGTGTGTGTGTGTGTGTATCTTTTAAATTGTGGCATCCTAAGTCTATAAATAGTGTATTTTCCTTGGTTCCGAAAATCAGGATTATAGTGGGATTCTTCTATAGGTATATGTCTAGAGACATAGAAATACCCTTTAAATAAATAAATAATTATATAGTATACATACACATATGTATATATGTACACACACACTCTCTCACACATACATGCATAAACTAAATTATTCAGTCTTCTTAACTTCTTCAACTCTAACCATTAGACTTTTTATTAAGTGACCTCCTTTCCCCACTCTATCTTATAAATCTAGGAACTTTTGACCTCTGTCTTTATCCTCATAGCCTCTAAACTAAATAAGCAAACATAGAAACTGCATATTAACTCTCTTGCCTTTGGGGATAGGAAAGCATGGAACTGGAACCCACCATCAAGGCCTGGTTTATAAAAATTAGATCAGAAAGTCTGTATCACTCCAAAACCATTAAAAGGACTATGTGAGGGTGTTAGGCACACGTCTAGTCCCTTCCTAGGGAACAGACTGCTCTCCTTCAGTCCTCATGGACCAAGTTGTACCAGTCCCTTACTGTTTGCTGCTGAAGGGAGGGAGATTGAGCATGCCATGGCTGCTCCAGTGCTTGTGGGGTTTGCTATCTGTGGCCTCATCAGTCTGGCAAGCCCTGTGGTTTTGCTGACTAACCCCAGTTCTATCCTGGAAGGGGTGGCACGTGTATGCTGTTCCTCAGATGGATATGCCTACAGCATGTCCCCGGGATCCTGAAGTCAGCAAAACCTCAGAGTCTGCCATGCCAAGGTGTCTTAAGCAGAGATTCCCTCCCTGCTGACGCTGCCTTTTAAATATTCATTCTGCAGTTTGAATACTGGGACTTTGTCCCAGTTCCAGGACCTTGCTGGGATAACCCTGCTCATTACCCATGATGGGGGGCAAAGCTAGATTGACTCTGCCTAAGGAAAGGGAAGTCCAGGACTGAGATAACTGTTTACTGGTCTCTAGGAAACTTCAGGGCAGAGTTGGCATCTAAACTAAACTTTGTATTTTCTTCAATGCTTGACAGAGAGCTTTCCAAACATTAGGATTTTAAGAAATATTTAATATAAGAACCAATGCACTTATTAGGTATAATTCTCTATTATTGAGATCTATTTGTCTGTGGTCTGACATCATGGTACAGTGAGAAAAAACACTGGATTTGGAATCAGAAGACTTGGGTTCAAAGTAAAGTTCATCTTCTTTATGACACTTGTGGGGCTAATTACTAAGTACTTAGTACTGGATCTTACTTTCCTTTTCTAAAATTCAGAGCATTGGATTAGCTCTAAACTTATGATCCTATCATCTAAGACCCCTTTCAGTTCTGATTATCTGATTCATGATTCTTATCCCCCCCCCCACTAGGTCATAAGAGCCATGAGGACAGTTTATATTTTATTTAAATATTATATCTCTTCTAGCTTAACAAAGTGATCTGCACATGGTAGACCCTTAATAAATGTTTAATGGAAACTTGAATTCAAATAGTTTAGGAGAGTAACAAACACCACTGCCTCATTTGATAGTTTGGGTGAAATTATTTTTTACTTAAATCATCCAGAATACTGCTGTAATGATCTGCTTTATTTAACAGATAGTTGCAACAGGATTTAAATCATTTAAAAAAATTTTGCCATGGAAATAGTGTCAGGAACATGATCCCTTGCCCCTCCCCCCCAATATTTGATCATTCTCATGAAAATGGTTTTAGTTACTTGAGATCTCAAGTTGACTTAAGCCAAAACCAGTCTCCAAGTCCTTGGCACACTCTCTGGTTAGTTAAATATTGAGCCCCTTTTCCATAAAAGAGAGTAAGTATGGGTATGTAATGCCTGTAAAAAAATTATGGGCCAGAGACCCGCCTTTATTTACTAGCTACAAAAGAGAATTATCTGCTAGGCGTCTTAACAATATTTCATTGTGATTTTTGTACCTCTAAAGAGGAAGAGAGGAAAAAGTCAACCTCTTAGAACTCTGACTTGGCAGCCCTTGCTATTTGAGTTTTGTTAAAGTTTAATATTTGTCCAACTAGCTTCTCAAATCAGGACTTCCATCTTCATTCAGGTAGGCAGTGGGCAAGTCTCAGTTATCTCTGAGCCAATTCCAGAAGGTATCAAATACCAATGCATCATCACCCCTGAGCAGGTGAAATGACAATATTGCTTAGAGGATTATGGAAATTACAATTGAGAGAGACCTTAGAAATCATTTCAAAAGAGTTAACTTATGCCTATAAGGAGAAGTGACTTGTCCATAGTCACTTAGGTTAGTGTTTGATAAATAAACAACTGAATTCTAAAGGGAAAAGGGGAAAACAAGTCCTAGGATTTTGTTCAATACAAATTAATTAAATATTGACTTTAATTAAATATTGACTATATGTAGATGTGAATCATTATGCATATAAATAAAGGTATACATCTATCTATCTATCTATCTATCTATCTATCTATCTATCTATCTATCTATCTATCTATCTATCTATCCAACCCTCCTTTCATCCATCTATCCATCCATCCATGTATCCATCCACATAGTGTATCTATGTATCTGTCTATCTAAATATATGCAAATATATTCATGTATACATGCATATACAAACTTATAAAAATATACATATACACATGTACATGTGTACACATGCACACACATGTAGATACATATATATGTATATACAGGTACAGTAGATAGAGTGCTAGACCAGGAGTCAGGGAGACATGAGTTCAAATCTAGTCTTAGATAATTACTAACTGTGTGATCCTGAGTCATTTACTTCTTTTTGCCTCAGTTTACTAAACTGTAAAATGAGGAAAATAATAGTATTTACCTCCCAGGGTTGTTGTGAGGATCAAATGAAATAGTAATTTTAAAATGCTTATGACAATTGTTGGCACATATTAAGGGCTATATAAATGTTAACTATTGATAACAACATAGTAATAATAATAATAATAATAATAATAATAATTATTATTATTATTATTATTATTATATGATTCTAAGGGATTCATTGAATAAGCCTGTTGTTCTATTTGTTCTTCCATGTAGTCCTATAGTCTAAAGATAATGAGATTACAATGATAACAGCTTTCACCGATAGAAACATTTCTTCTCTTCAGAACTCAGAAAGCAATAGGTAGCAATGGACAAATGTATATTAATGTGTGAGTGTGTGCGTGTGTGTGCGTGTGTGTGTGTGTGTGTGTGTGTGTGTGTGTGTGTGTGTGTTGGTGGGTGTGGGTATATGAGTGAGTATGTGGTGTTAGGAGAAATGTAGGGGGAAAGAATTTTGTTTTTCTCCTATATGGGCTCAAACCTGTCTGTAAACTGGTAAACTTGTCATCAAAAGACTCAGTAGGAGTTTTACTTCTGTAAAGATCAGAGGATCTAACCCTACGCATTTCTAGGTCTGGCTTCTCCACTTTTGTTTTTGTTTTGTGGAGGGAACAAGTGATTAAATCCTGGAGAAAACCAACTATTACAGGTCCAAGATAAGAAGGCACTAGTAAGATGCCATTTATTTATGCCTGGAGCACTCAGGGGGACGTGGGTTTAGAAAGTTTTTTTTCCCTAGTAATGCAGATGAATTATACGATCCTTTTGTAAAAAGTAAAAAAAAAAAAAAATGTAAAGAGAATACTAGATTAGGAGAGAGAAGACCCAAGTTCCATTTCCTATTCACTGAGTGACTTTGGGCCAGTCATTTACCTTCTCTGACTCTCAGTTTTCTCATATACAAAACAAACAATGGTATTTCTCTTTCTGATCTCACATGGTTGGAGAGAAGATCAAAAGTGATAATAGCTATGAAAGCTCTTTGAAAACTGAGCACTGTACAAAGATAAAGGACTTTTATTACCAAATTATGGTGAGAAGCCAGTCCCTCTTGTGATTAATTTGCAATAGGGCTTAAGTCTGGAGTCATGGAAAAAACAATTCTTTAACTGTGTGGTAACTTGTCCTTCATTTTTGAAGAGGATCAATGGCATCTTGGGATTATGTCTTGACTTGTGAGTGATTTGAATTTAAGTGAGGCAGAATTGCACAAAGTTATCAGTCACACTTTCTTTTCCAGCCATAGAAGTCCAGTGGCAGGACAAAAGTCAAGATGATTGGTCATGGTCTGGGCTGTATGGATGACTTTGGTGCCTCCAATGTATGACCAACCTCTAAGAGCTCCACAGTGACCACTTCAGTCCCCTTCGTGGCCTTTGGAACAGATTGTTCTCATCTAACCCTTTTGCTGGGGTAGGGGACGTGGGGTCTCTCATGCTTGAAGTCAACTCCTCTCTGACTTATCAAAGAGTCTGAATCCTACCAGCTAGTCTCAACTTGGTTCAGTCACCTGCCAAGACTGTCTAGCCAGGTAAGCATGTTTTTAGAAGCAATGAACCTTATGGTTCATCTGTTCAGACTACTTGAAAAACCACATTTTGTACATTGCATTTGGAACAAAATCATATCACTCTATCTTCTCACAGGTCACCTCAATTTACCAATGACCTACAAGACATGAAAAAACTGGGTGGAGCACTGAATACAAATCATATTCATACCTTTGTGGAATGAATTTATTGCAGCAGTAAGAACTTTTGAAATCCTGGGGGTGAAACATCCGGTGTCTATAGCAGGGATAATTACTAATCCCTCTAATTGAAGGGATTCATATACACTCCAAAAATCCTAGTTCCTGGTGCTCCTGGATTCTCAGGAAGTGGTTGTGGTTAGCATCACCATTCCCCATTTGCATTTTCTATGTGACTTTTATGTAGCAATGTATTTAGACATATTTGTGTTTTGCTCCCCAGGAGGGACCTTTCCAAAGATACAATGTCTTGATCCTTTTCATCTTTCTGAGCTGCAATGTGTCAAGGAATGCTTTGAAGACCAGACCATGAAAATCTCCTTAAAGAGATAGTTTAAAATTGTACATTGATTTGGGATAATGAATGATAAGTCTATATCCTATTTTAAGGTACGTAAAATACTTTTCCTATAGCATCTAATTTGATTCACTCATTGATACTCTAAACACATCTGATTTTATAGATGAGAAATAAACATACCTGTTTTTATAGATGAGAAAACTGGTTCTAAGAGTGGCTAAATGACTTGTCCATGGTCACATAACTAGTAAATATCATGGGAAGGTGATTTCTCAGTCCTGATTTGTCCAGTGCTAAGTTATACTATCTTCAGATAGATAGCAATATTCCTTGATTATAAAAATTCCTTATATGAATGACCCAAAGGGATGATTTTCTTAAAATAATAGAAAAATCAAGTATTCTCTATATAACTTTGATCCTAATTATATACCAGGACTGGTTTTAGTGTCTGGTAATACAAGGTGAAAAGCTCCAATAAAAGTTTAAGAGTTTAGGGAATATATAAATGGGGCCTGGGATGGATTATGGGAAGCAGAGGATCTTTGGACCTCTCTTTCCTGTAAGATTTACCAAAGTCTCAGCTAACTTTAAGACATGCAAGGGTATTTTTACTGCCTTTCAGATTCAGGGTAAAGTCCAGATCCTTAATGAAATTCAATGTGTACCTATATCATTACAATGGAGGTTTCGATAGTAATTACCTTCAATAGTTCTCCTCCCCAGCAAAAAAAAAAAAAATGAATCCCTAATTCAATAGTGAGCAAAGGTACAGACTAGACTAGGGCAGCTTTCTTATTTTTCCAAATTCATTGTATTTGGCAGCAGCAAATGTTATAAGTGCCTACTATATGTAAGGCACTATCCTAAAATACTGCAAAAACACAAATTCTTGTTCTCAGAATGCTTATAGTTATATTACTGATTTTGTAAATATTCAGTTAACTGAATCATCTGTTCTTCATTTTAAAATTCCATATTCGAATCTCTTCAACCCAAGGAATATTTAGTTTAAACAGAACTGTTTTTTTTAGGTTTTTTTTTTGCAAGGCAAATGGGGTTAAGTGGCTTGCCCAAGGCCACACAGCTAGGTAATTATTAAGTGTCTGAGACTCGACCTGAACTCAGGTACTCCTGACTCCAAGGCCCGTGCTCTATCCACTGTGCCACCTAGCCACCCCAAGAGCAGTTTTGATTCAATTTAACTGTGAACTCATATGTGATACAATAATAATAAGATGTACTTACAAAATGCTTTGGGTTCATATTTTTTCTGATCCTCTTGACAATAATGTAAGGTAGGTGCCTGTTTTACAGTTGAGGAAACTGAGAATCAGGCTGGTTAAGTGACTTCTCTATCATTAAGGAGTTTGTAAATGTAAGAGGCAGGATTTGAACATGGGTCTTCCTGGTTCTAAGCCAAATACTTGAACCACTAAGGCATGCTGTCCAGAGAATAATTAGAACAATCTTTAGTCATAACCTGTGACATGGGACTCTGTTTCATTTGAATCTTGGACTAGTGCAGAGAGATTCAAGGTTGAGGCAGAGAGGCAGGTCTTTAGAAAACAAAATGATGTCACTTTTAAAGCTCAAGAAATCAGGAAACCCACCCTTCTCTCTAACCTGGTAAAAGCAAACTAAACCAAACCAAACCTCAGTTTGAGCATCTTGTGCATTACAGGGGCAATAGGTAGGTAAGAGTATACTCTTTCATGTACTAGTCTGTTTATTGGACAATGCTAAACCTGTTTTTCTTTTTCTAAGTACCACAACAAAAGATGGAGGATGGGGGTGGGAATAAAGTTGATGGAATCCTTAAGGTATGTGCCATTGCCATCAAATAGGATAATCATAAAAATACTTCTTTAAGTTTGATGGCATGTGTCTCCTTTAAATATGAATTTATATGTTTTTTTTCTTTAATGTTTTACATAGTAAGAAATATGGTAAAAAATAAAACTGAAGTTCCATTGGAATCGATTGGAGTCAGGATTTCAGGAAGTATGTGTGTATTGTTGGGTTTGTGGGAGAGTGGAGGAAAGTGAATTTAATTCCTGCAGACTTGGAGTTATAACAGATTGCCTCTTATTTCTCTTTTCCTTACAAAAGAGGGAACAAATCAATGCCACCCATCAGTGGTCTGATTCAGGATCTGATATGTTGTCAGTAGGTGCTAATAGGTCTCATCTTTTCTTGCATCCCTTTGAAAGTGGTTTATAAATTTCTGAAAAATGAGAAGACATATGCTTTCATGAAAAGACAGCTGGTCTTAGATTGAGAGAAAAAAAGAGAACACATTCCTTAGGTAGTAATAAAAGTATGGAAAGAGTATGAGTTTGATGTATGACACATACCTTGCCATTTGGATTATGAAAGGTAGAAGGATGAAAACAAACAAAAAACAAAATGTGCATCTGTTGTGTTTGTGTGTGTGTGTGTGTGTGTGTGTGTGTGTGTGTGTGTGTGAGATTTTGATCATTTTCAAATTGTAGTTTACATTTCTCAGGAGGCCAGAAGTTTTAAGTTTCCTTCTCATCTAAAATGTTCTAGCTTTAATTCAACAGCTTTAATTCTCATCT